>NC_056751.1:95802405-95822405 GCF_019279795.1 Protopterus annectens
CAGTTCCAGTCATTATAAAAGCAGCAGCTCAGTTACAGTGTAGAAGAATTCGGTCATATTTAGGTACATCATGTAGCAAGAGAAATTTTGGTGTTACAACAAAATTTACAGTATAGGCCAAGGAAGCATTTTCTCTTCTGATATTCCTACTGTAGCAATTCTGAATTTATGCCTATATCTCTACTCAGCTTGTTCTTCAAGAGCAAGGAGTCAAGTCTGTGCCAGTCCTGTGCAGAGGATAAAAGACTAGCAAAGTTATACCTCTGACTCCCATCTTGAGAAGTTTTTTTTTTTGGGGGGGGGGGGGGTTGGGGGTGCTTTTGAGCCTTTGGAACATCCCAATCAAACAGGACTCAGGGAACAGCCTTTTAAGTCACATACGTCCAGATCAAGTGAAATTAGTGGAACCTAAGGCTAGCATTTTTTAGGATCTCCTCCAGTGCTCAGTAGAGCCAGCTGATCAGAGGACATGTGGGGACCATCAGTGCATTCAGTGCCAGGGCCCAAGCCTAGACTTCAGACAAATGCATAACATGTACTGGGAGATTGATTCACAAGTGTTAGACTATACCCTTATGGAATGTAATCTTAAGTTTCCTCTTTGGAAAAACTCTGTTTTGATGATACCTTAAGATTAATTAGATACAGTATCCTATCTCTGTAAAAAAGGCCTACCTTGCTAACTATTTAGGAACGATGCCAGAGGAGTCCTGGGTCATCTCCCCACCCCATGGAGGCAGTCATCTAAGATCTTCTTCTGGAAGCATAGATGTTTCCAGATTCTACTTCTGCAGTCCCACCAAAGGTAAACACCCTATGGAGTGAAGTATGTTCTCATCTAAAAACATCAGGAGACTGCATGTTGTGTGATTCCTACCCCAGCATATATCCCAGAGACTGTAACATTTTGCCTGTGTGCCTTCTTACAATGAGTCTAAAGCTTTGAACAGGTGCAGTACTTGTGCACTCCTCTAACAAAGTGGAGTTTAAAGATCTTAACTGTTTGTTTACACCTCTCCAAGTTCCAGTCCTGTGTAATGGCTCAAATTTGGCTGAAGAAGCATTTTATTCATTGTGTACTGGAATTTTTAGGATGCACTTCCATGTATCCTTCAGCATTTCTGACAATACTGATGTTTTGATCTGAGTCATTTGTTTGGCTTGTGCATGCTCAAGACATCATGTTTCAGGTTTATTAATTTTTATTCATTTAATTTGTTAACCAGATGGTTGACTTGGTCTCCTGACCTTTTTCAGTCACAACCGTGGCTCAGGGAGCAGAGTACATAGAGTTTATGCACATTAAATGCAAAGTACCAAATAAGCATAGAGTTGTGATAAAAGTTCTAATGGACAATTATTATAATGTGGTTGAATAGTGTTAGTAATACGTTAATAGTTGAGAATTCCCTAATATTTACAAATATGTGAAGCTCAGCAGCTCTGTGAGCACAGGATACATTTATGTGTAACAGGTGTTAGGTAAAAGTGACTAGTTAAAACTTCTAGCCAGTGTCATGAGAACAATTACAGTTGTTTCCTTTATAGGTGTTCTTTTAACACAGTTTTCAAAATATTCCAAAGTTTGTCAATTTTTTTTGGTAGACAACTATTTTGTTCGATATCTAGCACATAGGTTACACTATATGTGCAAACCTCATGCATGGTGCACTGTTTATATTTATCCTAGCAGTTGTCCATGTGATATATAAGTATAACAGAACTTTCCAACACTAATTACACAGGTGATCAAGACCAGAACCAGAGCTTACAATCTTAGTCTCTTGTTTTAAAATGCAGACTTTATGAAATGCAATTCAAAAACAAGTTCCAGTAGCAACATGTGTGGTCATACTCTAGATTTATCTGTTCCTATTACAGGTTAAGTTGTTTATTGAATAACATTTATAGATCAACAGTTTAAACTTAATTCTTGGCTTCCTTGTACCTTCGTGTTCCTAGTGGATTGATTGTACCTCCTCGTGTGTGTGTGTGTGTGTGTGTGTGTGTGTGTGTGTGTGTGTGTGTGTGTGTGTGTGTGTGTGTGTGTGTGTGTGTGTGTGTGTCTGTCTGTCTGTCTGTCTAAGATTCCTGCAGTGTATAACAGGTCTAACTTGACCTTGCTCTTTAGACCAAATTTACTAGTTAATCCATAAATTCTGCTTATACTCATACCATCTTTTCCCTCCAGCCATGCCCCCCCCCCCAATATTATCCTAAACAAATCTTCTTGATTGGTGTTGGGTTAGTCTGAAAGCATCCTCCCTTTGTAAGAGATTTGCTGATTTCCGCCTTTTAATGTTTGTTTTTTTTCCCTGCTAATATTGCTGTTTACAACAGATCCTTGTCTACCCTTACTCGGCCTGTTACTTTTATGATCCCAAAGATGTAATATGCCATCAGTGTAAATGTTTCTTAGAATGTGGCCAAGTAGTCATATATTTTCCTGAAGTACTTTCCTATATTCTGCCAAATTTGGACAACTCCAAAATACGTGGATCCAGCCTGCTGGTTTATCAGACTTGCAGCACCAGCACCTGTTAGAGACTGAGGTGAGAATCGTAGTCTTCTTGGAGTATAAAAATACTTGTGCAGATATTTCAGTTAAAATATTTGGCAGTTTTGGATTCTAATGGCGTTTTTCTTTGCATGTTTGTCTCATTAACTTCTCTGTGATCTCCATTTGCAATATGTTTTCCAGTTATTTTTAACTTGTGGCCAACTGTATCTTTCTACAAATCTTAAAAAAAAATCATATAAGCTGGAAATAAATTTCTTCTTTCTTCCTGTTCCTTTGAACCAGTACTCTAGAAATATCTTCCAGGGGGTTCTATTCTTAAGTTGCTTATGCATTTCTTTAGTGTAACATAGATGTTCTTCAATCTAGTCTACAGAGTATCATTTTTACTTCTTTTTTTTTTCCAACTTTGCCCTAATACCTTTCCTCATGTCAAAAAAGATTGGGCATCCTCAACATCTACCCACTTAGCTCCTGTCAGATATTTCCTAGTCCATTTTACTAATTTTCTCCACTTTTCCTGTCTTTAATTCCTCTTTTTAATGGAGCATACCTAATTTTAATGCAGTTATATTTTATATTTTCCTTCACTCACTACCCAGATATATACTTCTCAAATTTAGGGACACTGGTCTTATGTTGCCCTTTTCTTATTCAGCCAAAGATATAACTCTTGGATGTTCTTCATGTTTCACTGTTGCAGTCATTACATTTGAGTTATCTGCTTGCAGGTAGCCCTCAGCCGGCCTGATTATCAAAGTCTTGTGTCCTGCGTCAGTTGCTGTGTCTTCTTCCATGATGTCAGGTAGTCAGGGGTGTGAAGCATGCAACCGACCCCATTACATCAGTCTTTCTTGCCGTGCGGTGCCCGAAGCAGAAGCAGTCCACAAGTGCCGGTCGGCCGACTCCTGAAATTTTCGTTTATGAGTTTCAGAACCAAAGTCTTCAAAAAAGCTAAGTACCCTGTTGGGGATCCTTTTTCTTGCTCTAAACCAATGTCAGTAAAAGTTAACAATTGTATTAGTTGTGACAAGCAAATACCTCATAAAGATTTTCATTCGTACTGCATTCCTTACCTAGGCCCAGACCACGACGTTCCTCGCTGTCAGTTTTGTGCCTTATTCAATCCTCAAACTATTCGTCGTCAGTTCATTTTCACATCAAACTATTTCGATACTTGGTTTAATTATCCAGAAATGGCTTTGGTAAACCATCTGACTACCGACATTCCAAAAAAATGTAAAGATAAAGACAGAGACAGACCGCATAGGTCCAAAGCTGCCGATGATGCATCCGTTAAGCTAGTCACCAGTTTGCACTCAGTGAGGTGCTTTCGCAGCCCCTGATACCTGCTAGTTCAGATTCGCAGGCCTCTACTGAGACCCATTCGGAGTTCTGTATGCTGCGAGATGCTTCTTCGATTATGGAACCTGCGGATGTCTCTACCTTGGATGGGTCTGGAGCCACTGTGCAGGCACCGGCTTCTGAGGGTGTATTCAGGCCTACTGACATGCATATCAAACCGACGCCATCTTCTTCTTCAAGGCCTAAAACTCAATCCACACCTAGAAAACCGACGTCCAAACCACATGGTCAGGCCCATATGCCTAAAAAACAAATTATAAGAATGGCTGAAGACCTTATTACTCTAATTAGGGGAAGCCAGCCTTCTCCCTCTTAGAGACCTAGAACTGATTTTTCCTTCTGATTCTTCTGATCAGGATTCTGAAATTTCTGTTTCTTCTGATGACCAGGATTTGCCCTTATCTACCTATGAGGATTCTGATGCAGAGGATTGCATTCCCTTTGCTTCCCCTCCAGAAGATTTCTCTTTTCGTGAAACTTTGCACACTCTTAGGGAGCATTTCCGCTGGGAAAGCCAGGATTACTCTGACTCCAAAAAGAAACTTAGTACTGTATTGTAGATGATGACTTCTTGGAATCTAGCCTGGTCCCAGACACTATACATCCGGCTCCCAGGAAACCTGACAGGTATTACAGAGTACCTGGGTCTCATAAGTTCCTCTTTAAGAATCCTACTGCGGACCCAGAGACCATTTCACAGGGACCCAAAGGCATTAAGGCTATTACTGTCAAAAACCCTACCCCCTCTGAGATTTCAGAGCCCTGGACAGATGGGGTAAGAAGGTATACACTTCTGCTACTTTCGCTGTTAGGGCCTTAAACTGCCAGTTTCATATGTTAAAGTATCAGCAGCATATTATTGGATTACTTAAACAGAAAATGATGTTGATTCCTGACTGTGCCAAAAATAAAGAATTACAGGACTTAATGCATTCTGCTGAACAAGTTGGTAAACATACTTTGCAATGTGGTTTTGACTCCTTAGAGGCATCTTGCAGGGCTGCTGTCACTGGATCTGTTCTTAGAAGGCATGCTTGGCTGAAGGAGCAAACTTTGCCAAATCATGTTAAAGCTAAATTACTGGATGCTCACTTAAACCAAGACCACCTGCTTCTCAACAAAGCAGAAGAAGTACTTACAAAGATGGAGGAAAAAGCTAAATCTATGCAAGCTGTTAAGGATTTCCTGCAAGTACAACCTCCCAGATTTAGCAGGCATTGGCCTTCTAAGAATTGGCCCTTTCCTGTCTCTTCCAGGCCTTCTCAGTCCAAACCCAGGAACAGCAGACCACCTAGGCTACAGTCTCAAGGTACTCACAGGCCTAAGCAGTGGGGGGCTCCCACTTCCAAAGCTGGAAGTAGTAAGACACCCCTATGGTAAACTGTCACAATGACTTAACCATAAACCTTCCAAGCCCTGCTCAACTGACTGCTCCTTTAGGGGGAAAGATCGCCCTGCATGCAAAAAAACTGGGAACTCATTATCCAAGACAAATGGGTTTTAAATATAGTTTCCCGAGGATACAGATTCCACTTCCACACCTTACCAACCCCAAACGGTTGACCAGACCTACCCCCAAATCAGTGGGCAGAGGCTTAACAGCAGGTTATCTCTCTTCTAAGTATCAGGGCTATTCAACCTATCTCAGCAGAGGAATGTGGACAAGGTTTTTACTCCAGACTTTTCCTGGTACCCAGAAAAGACAATCCCTGGTGTCCTATCCTGGACCTGTCTATCCTAAACACCTTTTTGGTAACCCCCAAAATTCAGAATGCTAACTCTTCACCAGCTGCTTCTTATGCTGGGCAAAAATGCCTGGTTGGCAACATTGGACTTAAAGGAAGCTTACCTGCACATCCCAATAAGTGAATCTTGCAGAAAATACCTACACTTCAGAGCAGGCTACATGCACTATCAGTTCTCTGCACTGCCCTTTGGCTTATCTACTGCGCCCAGGATATTCACAAAGTGCCTAGCTCCAGTCATTGCATTCTCCAGACAAAGAAATTTTCAAATATACCCATACCTGGATGATTGTCTAATTCAGGCAGAAAGCCAGGACATACTATTAAATCATCTGGCATTTGTATGCTAACCTCTCTGGGGTACACCATAAACTAAAAGAAATCTCACCTAGTACCTGCCAACAAATTGTATTCCTGGGAGCAAGCTTGAACACAACTTCCCAGATGGGCTACCTCACGCCAGAGAAACAAGTTTATTTGACAGCCTACGTCAAACTACTGGCCACAAAGACCCAGCTATCTGCAAGGAAAACACTGCAACTCCTGGGGTTTACATCCTACTAATTCCATATGCAAGGCTGCATATGAGGAAACTACAATGGTACCTAAAAAGCCTGTGTTGTCAACATTCTCAGGACCTGGAATCAATGATCCCTGTCATTCCTTATATAAAGACAGAGTTCCTTTGGTGGGCAGAGGCCTGCTACCACAGTAAGAGACTGCCATTCACTCTACCCCCTGCCGCCCAAACCCTAACAACAGACGTATCAGACTATGCATGGGGGGGGGGGGGCTCACTTGGCAGGGAAGTGCATTCAGAGCAAATGGAACCCGAGTCAAATGCACCTGCATATCAACCAAAAAGAAATGTTAGCTGTACAGAATTCTCTGACAGCCTTCAAGGACCACATTCTTCCAGGACAATTATTGGTAAAGATAGACAACACTACTGTTATGTGGTACATAAACAAGCAGGGGGGAACCCACTCATACCCTCTCTGCAGACTAGCCATGGCTCTGTGGAACACAGCCTTGAGCTACCAAGTGCACCTACAAGCTCAATTCCTGCCAGGCAAGCTAAATTCACTGGCAGACGACCTAAGCAGAAATCTCATGGACCCACACGAGTGGAAACTGGAACCAAAGCTATTCAACATTTTGAGAAACAAATGGGGGAGCCCAGAGATAGACCTGTTTGCCTCCCCCCTCCCCTCAGAACTACCAATTGGACAAATTCTGCACAAGGACTCCCCACAGACAAGCTTGGAAAGTGGATGCCCTGTCCTTCACCTGGGAAAGTCTCTCAGTTTATGCCTTTCCCCCTCTGCCTCTCCTCTCGAAAGTTCTACTAAAGATAAAACAGGACAAACCAAGGACAATACTCATTGCACCAGACTGGCCACGCCAACACTGGTACCACCTCTTGTGCAGTATCTCACTGCTGGAACCATGGCACCTGCCTCAGACCCCTTCCCTGCTGTCCCAGCAGGAGGACCAGATTCTGCACCCCCAGCTTCAAACCCTGAACCTTGAAGCCTGGCTAATTACCTGAGCTCTCCAATACCATCTCTCAGTAAGCAAGTGCTGGATGTCATTCTGGAGGCAAGGAGGCCTAGTACTAGAAAATCCTATGCTGAAAAGTGGAAAAGATACTGTTCCTGGAGCCAAACTCAGGGGATGGACACAACTGTGCCCAGCTTACCACATATTCTTCAATACTTAACAGAGATGCTTCACAATGGCCTTTCCCTCTCTTCTATTAAAATTCATGCCTCAGCCATTTCAGCACATTATAATACTGAGACACCCCTCTTCTCTCCACCCTCTGCTGAAGCAATTCCTCAGAGGGGCCAAAATTTTAAGACCGCCCAGGAGAGCCCCTACTCCAGCCTGGGACCTTAACTTTGTATTGGAAAAGCTCACTGTACCTCCTTTTGAGCCAGCTGCAACTGCAGAGTTGAAATTCCTTTCTTGGAAAACAGCCTTCCTTCTTGCCATCACTTCAATAAGAAGAGTGTCTGAATTACAGGCCGTCATGGCAGTGGAGCCCTCCATCATCTTCCATGCAGACAGGGTGTCCCTCAGGACCAATCCTTCCTTTATGCCGAAGGTGGTATCCAGTGTGGCCCTTAATCAGTCCATTTATTTGCCAACCTTCTTTTCTAATCCACAGAACAAAGGAGAATGAATACTGCACTCTATGGACGTGCGCAGACAACTTAGATTTTATTTGGACAGGACTAAGCCTCTCAGGAAAACTGAACAGCTGCTAGTTGCCTTTGCTGCAGTTGCAGAGGGGAAGGCCATTTCAAAGCAAACCATTTCTAAGTGGATAGGCCATTGCATTTATTTCTGCTGTAAGCACCATGGAAAACCTACCCCACAGGGAATAAGATCACATTCCACATGAGCTGCATCTACTTCAACAGCCTTTCTCAGAGGTGTTCCTACCAGGGACATCCTAGAAGCTGCTACCTGGAGTTCTCTTCATACCTTCACCAAGCATTACCACTTGCCTATTTTTTCTAAATCCAGAGCTGGTTTTGCCACTGCAGTCTTGCAGGGCCTAATAGCTGGTCCTAATGCTCTATAATTGCCTCCTCCCTTCCTTAGCTTTGGGAATCTGCCCAAATATAATGACTGCAACAGTGAAACACGAAGAACATAGTACAGTTGTGTACACTTACCATAAATGTAGATGTTCGAGTGTATTCACTGTTGCAGTCCTGGTTACCGTCCCTCCAGCCCCCTGACTTCTATTGGCTACACCTCCTTCTTGTTTTACTGTATTTAAGCTTTCTGGTGTGTTTGCTTTTTGTTGGAGGTGTAACCTTGTATATACTTGCTTCCCATTATGGGGGCACCTGACATCTGGGGCAAGAAAAACAGATGTAATGGCGTCGGCTGCATGCTTTATACCCCTGGCAACCTGACGTCATGGAAGAAGAGACAGCAACTGACACAGGACCCAAGACTTTGATAATCAGGCCGGCTGAGGGCTACCTGCAAGCAGATAACCCAAATGTAATGATTGCAACAGTGAATACACTCGAACATCTACATTTATGGTAAGTATACACAACTCTACTTTTTGATTCTTTTCTTTCAATATTTCTTTCTCCATATCATCCCACCTTGCATTTCCTCCTTTTGCTCCCCTATATAAGGAATAATTTTAGTGATGTCTCTGTTCAGTAACTCCTAAGATCTGGGATTCCCAGGCCACATGATATTTTTTTTCAAGTTGTAATCTTTCCTGCACTACCCTTTGTTTCTCCTGCTTCTGTATGAAATTTCACGTTGTGTTGTTTGGATATCTAAAAAAGGCTATGTCTTGGTCCCTTGGAATCACCTGACTACAGCATAGAACCAAAGGAAGGATGATCATCTGTAATGACTAGACCGCCTGACTGAGATATAAACCCAGTAGCTTTCAGACTTTGAAACAGGCTAGGCATTTTTTGTTAACTAATGAATAAGAAATTAAGAAATTCAGATTATATCTTTAAGACTTCTTACTAATGAAATACTCAAATACTTTATTCCCTAAGCATCCCATGTTTATGGGAATGATTCCCTAAGTTTCTGTGATGGATGAATATTACAGGACAGTATTTCTGTTTTGTTCTGTATTTAACTTACATCAAGACATATCTCCAAATTGCTTTAAAATCTCCATAACCTTATCTAGGTGGTGCTTGGTGTCAGACAGGTATAATAAAAGATGACTCACAATGCTAAATTAGCATTCAACTGTCCCTTCCATAACTACTGTTCTCAGTCTTTCTGCCATAGGCTCCACGTGTAGTGCGAATAAAGGCAAATGTTCACAGCTCTACCTTGTGCCCCTAAAGATGTTAAATGCGAGGGTATTTATACATTTATTTTAACTCTGGTATATGATCCCCTAAATATTTTATTTATTTATTTAACATTTATTTACTTGGAAAGTCCAACTTAGAAACACTTCAGATGCATGCCTTTGTAATGTGGAAAGAAACCAGAGCACCTGGAGGAAACCAACACAAACACAGGGAGGACATGCAGATTCCACACAGAAAGCTCCCCAGCCAAGAATCAAACCAGAGAACCTCTTACTGTGAAGCAGTAACACAACTGCTGTACCACTGCCCTCTATAGTAGAACACAAAGCTCTCAGGAAATTTCATAATCCTTAATATCAAGAATAAATAATCCCACCTCACTCTGTTGAATGCCTTTTTGGCATCCATGCTAATTCTTAGCAGGGTTCTTTTGTTGTCTCCATCTCCTGCTTCATTAACAAGTTTTTTCAGAGTATTATTCCATGTTTTCATGCCTGTCACAAAGCCACTTTGGTCTTTGTAAACAAATTGTGGCATAAAATTTGCTAATCCTTCTGGTTCAGGACTGAAATTGGTCAATATGAGTTGAATGCTTTTGAGTCTTTTCCTGGTTTCAGATTTCTGAAATAACTGCACCTTCAATGAGCTAAGGTCTATCCTGTGTTGTTAAGGTATGATTTATTTCTCTGACCATTCTGTACAGTAATGTTTCCCCACCTACTTGTACAACTCTAGTGGGATGCCATCTACACCTGGTGACTTACATACTTACATTTCTTTAGGACATCCCTGAGCTCATCCATAGTAGTTAGTCGTTTTCTGACATGAAATTTATCAGATCCCCTATTTGTATTCTCATGGGCATATCTTCTTTGTATAACTCCCCATAGTATTTTGCAAAACAGTTTCAAATTTCCCCATGGATCCTTCACCATCTTTCCCATGTCTGTATTTCTCAAGCTGAACACCCATCTTTTTACTTTAATCTGTCTTAATTTCATGGTTAAATTGTATGTGACATTAGATGATTTACCTAAATAGGAACTCCGTATTGCCTTTCCCCAAAATAGTCTTTTTGCTATAATATCTTTTCAGTCTTCTGCTGTACCTTCTGAATAATTGTTTCAAGTATTGTGTTTCCTTTTGCCATCTGGTCTTGTTGCCACTTAAGCCATTCTTGCCATTCCCCAAGGGCAACATTTTTGTACTTTTTTCTCTCCCATACAAAATCCTGTAGGAGGGTTTTGCATTTCTTTCTCCTTCTCTCAGATGCTAATTGGGTCTTCGTCACTGAAATCATGTTTTCCTACGTGTAGCACCTCTTTCCACCACTCCTTGAATCTTTCAGTATTTGCATAGTTTATGAAGAATCTTCAATGTCTTAAGGATGTTCTGTTATTGAGCTTTAATGTTAATATTAGTTGGTCATGGTATGATATAGTGATTGTTAATGTCTGACAATTAATAACCATTTATGTATATTGTTTTGGGATATACATTCTGTCAGTTCTTGAAAACTTATTGTGGAGTTTTGAAAAATTAAAGGAGCATTCTTGTGTGTTTCATCTGTGTGACTCAACCCTAGTATTTTAGTCCAGTTTAAAAAATATTGGCCAAAGTTAGGGATTCCAAGGGCCCACTAGCACCCCTGCACATTCAAGCCTTTAAGTTATACTCTTCTCCCCACAGTAAAATCCCTTCTTGCCAATTAAAAAATATGCCGAGACATTTCCTGACATTCTAGGACATTTGATTTTGGGGGATGGTAAAAACTCACCAAATAAACATCTTATTCTCCATTACTACTTTCACTGCTTTACAGTAGCCTTTATCATTCATCAAATGCTGTTTTTACTGACATGAAAATGTTTTGTTAATTTATATAATTACTCCCTTGTTTTTTCCCTCTAAGCATTCAACTGCATATACTACATATATTTGGTATCCAAATTTCAAAAGTTTCTCATGCTTTTTATTTCCTTAGTAAGACTCTTGCAATATCAATATATCAAGGATGTAATTTCTTATACATTACTTTTTCCTCTTGACCAGATTATTCAACCCATTTACATTTCAAGAACTTTTATTCTAATTGGTTAGTGCACACCTTTTCATGACTTTTGCCTGCATCAGAGGTAAAACCCTTTTATTGACTTACAAAGCTAATGGAGGTCATTCCAGCTAACAAAAATTCTTAATATTCTAATTAACAAGACAATACTGAAAGATTTGTGGTATGGCGCAGAGCAACTAGCAAGAAAGCTTGCAGTGCTCCCTGAGTAATTAACTGATAAAGCTAAAAAAGGTGCTACGAGTCATTAGTTGGTGCCAGAAAACTGCTGCAGGAGAGGCAAAGTTGGAGTTCTTAGAAACAGAGTTGTATGAACAGGAAGATAGAGCTAGGAGAATACACTTGAGAATAGTGGGAATACCTGAAGGGATAGAGGGAAGGAACTGTAAGGCATTTATACAGAGACAGTTGGCAGAATGGTCCAGAAATAGAAATTGTTCTAAGAAAGATGCCACCAAACAGCATGGGTACCAGGCAGAGTCTCACACAATAGACCAAGACAAATTCTTCTGTGATTTTCAACCTACAGACAAAAGAAAGTTTTATCCCTCTTTGGAAACTGGGACTGTACTTGAGTTGTAGTCAGGTGAAGTTCTTTTATATCTAGTAGACACCAGGAGAAGAAGGGCAGTATTTATACCAATTCAGGGGCTTACCTACACTTTATATCAGCAGTGATGCTCATAGATAAAATAATGGAATCTTTTCTAGAAACTATAAAAAATGTCAGTAAACATGAAGCTTGGAACGATAGGAAGCCTATATCGTCCAAACCATCAAGTTGAAAGATGTACCGAGCAGCTAGTAACCAAAAAAAAAAAAAAAATTAGTTAGTATCCCAGTCCTGGCAAAATTCTTCCTCGTTCTTAAATACTTCTACAGTGAAAGAAATACGCGAGTCGTCATTCTGTGTTAAAATCTTCTCTTTATTAATTCAGGTAGGTGAGCACAATTCTGTTACAATGAGGAATCAAGGTTGCAAGTTTACCTAGCTGATGTATATTACAATAAGGGTGTTTGCAAAGTATCCGTAATAACAATCTAGAACAGTGTGTAAACATGTCAAATGGCCAACCAAATCTGTGAAAATTTATGGGAAAATCTGGCAAGGCTAGAGTTTTCACTGTGTGATTCCTTAAAAGTTCTTGTATTAGAGGCTCATGGGAAATATGCAAATGGATCATTTAAGGCAATCCTGTGCTTAAGATTTCACATATAATAAACCAAATCAATATACGCTTTCGGCAGGAATGCGCCGATAATATAGCTTAAAAAATATATAAAGTGTATAAAAATATATAAAGTAGATGTAAGACCAGCTAATATTGAGACCAAAAAAACCTTAGAAAAGGGACATAAAAAGACATCATATGTCTTGACACTGTGCTTTCACCAATGAGGGTTCATTGGACCTACCTTTGAAAAATGGAACAAGTCCAGTATACTAACACCAAATTGAGGCCTAACCAAATTGAGTCATAAATATTATGACTGCATGATGTTAGTATCAAGAAGACATTGTGAAGATTATTAATGTGAACATAACAAAACATTATTACGAAAACAAGCTAAATTCTTGAGCTTTTCTTTCAGGGATCAGTAGTAGGCTAGGTAGTTAATTCTTCTTAGGTTCAAAATGCTTTTTATGGAGATATGGGTGTTAAGTCCAGGAGGCCGATTAGCCAGTAGGCATATTTGCCATTCAAGTTTGTGCTTCTCAAGATTATCGTTGGTGGGGCCCTGAAGTTCTTTTTTCTGTCATATCCAGGATATGAAATTGGAACTTGTTGTGTCCTTTTTTCTAGGTTGTGCTTGGCAAGGGCATTGTTAATGTTGTTGTATTGTAGCTCATGCAGATGTTGTGCCATCCTGGTCTTACGTTTAAGTGTTTTACTGATGTAAAATACATTACAGTTGTTACAGCTTGCCCTATAAACAACACATTTGCTCTGACAACAACCCTAGAATTTGCTGAGAAAAGTCTTACCTGTGTTTTGGCAAATAAATCTGTCCATGTTGCTTAGGAGTTTGCAGTATTCACATTTAGGGTTGTGGCACCGATAGGTTCCTGCTTTATTCCTGGGGAGTGGATCATTGAGTTTACCGGAGGATTTGATAATTGTTCTCAGGTTCTTGTTTCTATGGATACTGAATTTAGGGGTTGATGATAGTATAGTGCCAATAGTAGGGTTGCTGCTGATTATGGTCTAGTTATCCTTAATGATGTTTCTAATTGTCTGGAAATCCGTAGAAAAAGTGAGGTCCATTGCTGTTTCATTTTGGTTGTAGTTTCCCTGATTTTTCCTTCTTGAGCTGCCTGTGTCTGGGTAGTCAGGGTTTCTGCATTTATTCTCGATGATGGAGTCAAAGATTTCTTTGATGAAGTTGTTTTGGTATCCTCTCTCTAGGATGTCTCTTTCAAGCTTAATCATGTTTTCATGAAGTCCCTGAGTTCTTTAGAATGCTTTGCTATTCTGAGCCCTTGAGACTTCAGGACATTTTTCTTAGCGAGTAAGGGGTTCATGCTGTTGCTGTGAAGTAGTAGGTTTCTTCTTGTGGGCTTTTGGTATAAGTTGTTGGATAGTAGGTTGAGGGCCCCCACTTTTATAATGGTCAGGTCCAAGAAAATGGGCCTTTCTCTACTAAAGTCATTGGTGAACTTCAAAGATTCCGTGGTGGAACCGATGTAGTTGAAAAAGCGAGCTAGTTGATTTTCTGATCCTATCCAGACTATGAAGATGTCATCAGTGAATCTGTAATAACATGCCATGTCTTTGTAGTAGTGGGAGTTGTATATATATTCCTTTTCCCATTTTCCCAGCACAGTATTAAGTAGGCTGGGTGCCATTGCTGCTCTATAGCTATCCCTTTCATCTGCCGATAGTAGTGGCCATTGAACTGGAAGAAATTGTTGCAGATTAGTATTCTGAAGAGGCTGCTTACTAGTTCTCTCTCATGTCTGCTATTGGGTCTTGATGACAGGAGTGCCTCTGTAATAGCCTCTATATAGTAATCATGGGGCAGTACTGTATAAAGTGCCTCAACGTCAATAGTCACAAAAAGTGCCTCCTTGTCGACTCTTAGACCCTTAATTTTCCTTAGCAGGTCAATTGTGTTGAGGATGAACGATGGGTTGCCTTTGGCTAAAGGTTTAATTTGAACATCCAGGTATATTGAAATTGCTTCCGTAATGTTCCCCCCGCTGCCTATCACTGGGCGGTAGGGGGGGATCCCTGATGTTTTTATGTGATTTAGGGATATTGAAGAATTTGGGCAGTTTTTGGTGCTCAGTGGTGAGAAAGTCCAGTAGTTTGTCGCTGATTAAACTTTCCTCACATAGGTAGGATAGCTCGTTGATTGTGTTGTAAGCATCTTTAATATTTCTGAGGGTAACTTTTTCATAGAATAAACTATTATCTAACATATTGAAGATCTTTTCATTGTATGTAGCTGTGTCTGTCACTAGGATACCACCTCCCTTATCTGCTTTCATTATTATGCTCAAACAGTCCAGGCTAAGATTCTTCAGGGTTTTGAATTCATGTGGGCTGAGGTTGAAATATTTTCTCTTTTGTGGTTTGTTCAGTGCCTTCCTTATATAGGCTTTGCATTTATTTTCGAACGCCGTGATTATGGGGTGTAGGAGGGCGTAAAAGCAGCTCAGCTTTACCCATTTTTCTCTGTTTTTGTTGTGTATCATTTCATTGAAGAAAACCTTGAGGTTTAATTTGCGGCTGTATAATTTTAAGTCAATCAATGTTTGTACTACGTTGCCCTCTTTAGTGGGGCACAAAGGTGAGTCCTCTCTCCAGTAGTCTTCTTTCTGTAGTGGTCACTGCTTTTTCTTAGTGGTTCCAGACTTAGATGGTGGATGATTGCTGTTTGTTCTTCAGTTTGGCAGGTTGGGGAGGGGGATCCAAAGGTGCTTTAAATCCCTCTTGCCCTGCCATGTCCTGTAACTGTTCTGGATTGGAGAGCTGCTTAGCCTTGGATGGTGAGTTTCCTTTATTTGTAGATTCCTTGGTGTGTATCTTCTTTGGCGGTCATAGTTGTTTGTGGCTGGGGTTGTGGAGGTGGGTGGGGGATCCAGTCTTGGGGATCTCCTTCCATGCTGAAAATCCTGTTCATGGGTTTCGATGGGTGTGGAGATATTGGGGGTCGGTAGTTCCACTTGTGTATTCATTGATGAGTTGTTTTTTTTGTGTCCATTGGTTGTCATTCTGGTAATCTCGATCTGGTTGGGGGGTAGGATGTACCTGGAATTGTTTGCATCTCTGTCTAGCTTTTGTTGTTTCTTTACTTTGAGACTTTGATCCAGTCTGGATATTTTTTCCAATGTTTGTAGTAATCTCTGTTCGTGGTCGGGTATGTCCTTGATTTTATCTTCAAGTTTGATAATCACATCTTTTATCTTTTCTTGTTGTGTGGCATTGTGTTCAAGTAGGATCTGGATCCGTTTGGTTTTGGCGTCTTTGAGGGTACTGTTCTATTTTTCCATCACGGTGTTGTTCTTGTATCTGCATAGAAGATATTTCTGTAGTCTGAGGCCCTTGGGGGGTGGAGGGTTAGGCTTTTCTGGAGGCATGCATCAAGATACACGTTTTCCCATTGAAGGAATCTCAGGTCTGTGAGGTGGTACTCAAATTCTATGAGGGTGGTCTCTTCCCTATTGTAATCCTCGGCAAGCTGGTTGTTGGTTGTTGTGAGGTTAAGGGCTGGTTAAGCCATTAATTCTTTAATCATCTCCATAATTGTGCTCCTGGAAGTTTTGGTTTTAAGCTGGCCTGTGGGTATCCTGTGAATAAACTGTGCTGAGAAGACCTTTCTCTGCTACTAATAAAACTTAAACCAAAATTCACTAGGTGGACCACTCGAATAGTGGCCCTGCATATACCCTAATCTCTTGCTCGCTAAGATATCCACATTGGTGGATCAACTAAATCTCAGTAAATCTGAAGCTTGGAACGATATTGAGAGTAGATTCAAAGACAAAAACATTCCCAGATGAAAGGGAAGAAATAATAAGAGGAAAGTGTACAAATTAATTAACTGCAAAGATGAAGACTACTACAGTATTAGGAAATGCAAAAGAGTTGTAGAAAGAAAGCAGGATGGAGCACTAATGGAATCCTGTAAATAAAAGTAAAAATAATGGATGTAAGTAAGAAAAGAGGAGGAGAAATGGCTCAAAGGCCAGGAAAAGATAGCATCAGATAATAAGGCACAGGAAAGGATCCAAAGAAAGCAGTTTACGAAAGTCAAGCATAGGCTCAGTAAGTACCCTAATAAGGGGTAGAGAGGGGAAACATGGGGGTAAGTGCCTCATCATAGAGTGTAGATGGGGAGAAGACAGATAATGGGGGGCAGTATTGGAGCACTGAAGAGACCTCTGACAACACTTAAATTCCTTGTAGATGAGGAATGTGAGAGGCTTGCTTGGTGACTAAAGAAGGGGCAATTGCTTTCACCATGTATATAGTTCTTGACTGGGGAGTAAAAGCAGGAGAGCAACGAGTGCCAAACAGGAAACAAAAGATAGGAGGGAAAGAGGGGGAAATAAAAATAAAACAATTTGAGACAAGTAGAATATGCCAGTTGTTAGACGGGAAAGAGGGGGAAATAAAAGATAAAAAAAAAATGAGAAAATTGGAGTATGCCAGTTAAAGGAACTACTAAAGAGAAAGGGAAAGGGATGGAAGAGGAAAGAGGAAAGGTGGGTAATGGTGAAAGCAGGGAAAAAAACTCAGAAGTAGGATGGGGTTAGATAAATAGGATATGAAATTGAAGTTATGGTTCTGAAACATGAACAGGCTGATCATTCCTGTTAAAAGGCAAAGAAAACTGGTTTATATGAAGTTACAGGGGAGAGACATGGTAATGTTGCAAGAAACGCATATGACAGAAGACAGACATAAGAAAATAGACGGGTATTAAGGTGATGTCTTGGATTCATATAAAGGGTATAGAAGGAGGTGAGTCAAAGTGCTAACAAGAAGAGGTGAGGGGTGTCACGCAGAACTGATGTACAGTGGAGGGAATGGTTATTTGATGATTTAGGAGGGGACAGTGAGGCAAATTAAATTAGCAATGGTCATGGTATATATTCCTCCTGAATCAAAACAGCATTTGTGCAAGGAATATTGTTAAAGATAATGGGGGTACAGGCGTACATATTATTGGTAGCAGGGAGTACTAGAGCATGGTAGTGATAGAAAGGGAAGTAAATGGGGGTAGAAGAACTGACTACAAGTGCACAAAAGAAGGTTAAAAAGTCATTAGGCATCTTTGGACTGGTGGACAGCTGGAATATTAGAGGGGGAAGGATGGAGGGACCCAGGGCATATGTATTATAGCCCAAAATGGAAGTCCTGGTTGAGAAAAGAAACGATTTATGATTTTTAGGGAACAGAAGAGAGAAGTAACAGATGTCAGTCTGGGCTGTATTTCATTATCAGATTATACCGTGGTACATCTTATTGGAAGGCAGAACGACGGGGATCAAACATTGGAAATTCCTAACAGGATGGTTAAGCAATAAGGAATTCACACTGTGGCTAATGATAGATATGGAAAAACGTGACATAGGTGAATGAGTTGGAATGCTGTGAAGTGGGAGCTGCAAAGAAGGATAGTAGATAAAAATCAGAGGAGCTGTGAATGAGTTAAAAGGGACAGAGAGTACAATCATATGAGAATGACAGATCTGCATCTGCAGCTCAAAAAGAATGTGCTGATGGAGAGGGATTGGAGGAAATTCAAAGTGAAATTCAGAAGATAGAGGATGGTCTCCAGGAATGGCTGACAGACTTAACAATTGGTGTCAGAGCCATGGACTAAAACTAAATGCAAAGAAATGCATAGTAGTATCCTTTGGGAAGTCATCCACCCCTGGTTACTATCATACTGACAACACAACCTTAAGAGTGAGTCAAGGACTTGTGGACACATGTAGACAGTAATATAGCCTTTGACCACCAGGTGTTGTCTGCAGTATTGAGGAAATCAGTCTATGTTGTGCAGCTTATAAACAAAGGTATGGCATCTGGGTCCAAGTAAATCATTGTTACACTGTATTTGGCATTCATCAGACCTATCATGGAGTACAGTGCCCCCTTCAGTATGTACCTAACGAGGCATATCCAAGAAATGGACCTTCCATAGAGGTTCCTCACTAAAAGAATACAGGGGGTAAGTAACATGTCCTATGCGGACCACCTCAAGGCCTTATCCCTGTATTCTGTCTGCTACAGGCTGTTGAGGGGAGATCTGTGCCTGGCATAAAAGGTATTGTCAGATTCCACTCTGATAGACCTCCTGCATATCCGCAAAACAAACAGCAAGAGAATTACCTGTTCTAAAGACTTAACCTTGCCTGTGATGTAAATATGACCTGCTGGAGTAACAAGTATGTCTCCCATAGCTAACCATTCTCTGAAACAGGCTTCCGTCCATGTGAAGCAGAGTTCCTCCATAACCGAATTCAAATGTAACTTGGACAGTTGGATGGGGAAAAGGAAATTCATCCCTTGTTTGGCACCTGTGTCTCTAATGGACACAGATAGTCTGTAAATGGTTAATTTCCCAAGCCCTTGCTTGTAAATGTTTAATTTCCCAAGACCTGCTTACACTTATCAAGGGTACCAGAACTTGTCAGAGATTTGAGATGCGTGGCTACATTTAAAAAGGCCCTTGTGGTCATTAGACTAGTAAACACCTGTGAATCTATGAGTGGATATGGGCACAAGAAAATGCATTGAGAGAGATACAGCAAACAGTTACTGGCAAGGTTATGACAACAAAATGTGGAGGAGGCAATCTGAAGGAAGAAAATGGGCTTGAGGAAAAGGATTGTTAGAAGAGAAGGTAGAAATTTGAGAAGAATTTATGGAATTTTACCAGAATTTGTATAAGGAAAAGAAGAGGGACAGTAACAGAAACCAGGATATAAAACAGTTCCTGCAGGAGGTAGCATTAGGGGTAATCAAACCAGTAGGGGAAGCAGTGAAGGGGGAAATAACAGAAATGGAGATAAGGCAGGCAGTGAAGGAAAAAAAGAGATGCTAGGATGTGATGGCTTGCTAGTTGAAATATGGAGATTGCAAGAGGAAATATTGATTTCACAATGGAAAGAATCTCCAATGAGAACACTGGGGCAAGGGCTTATAATAGTAATTTAAAAAGTGGGGAAAACCCACTAGAGACAGTGTCCATCAGATCAGTAACAATACTTAATTCTGACTACATGACAAAAGTGAAAACTGTTTTAAGCTGCTGATGTCAAAATCGTATTTGTGGAAGGGAGAAGAATGCAAGACAAGGTTGTATGAACACTGATGCACAATGAGCAGGTAGAAAGTTGGCCCTATGTGCTATGGACGCAGAAAAGGTATTCAATATGGTGGAGTATAGATATTGCAGTATTAGACAGAATGGGATTCCCAAATTAAGTGGTAAAAGTGTTGGGTAAGAAATACAAA
>NC_056751.1:95827405-95932405 GCF_019279795.1 Protopterus annectens
TACCCATGTCCTCAAACAATTTTTTGAACTGTTGATAATGTGTGATCCCATGTGATAAAAACTTCATTTTCTGTAATGCTTTGTGGCTCATATTTCCAATGCTTCTAGGCTACTTCACTGCTGTAATGTGTGCACAATCCTCAGTTCTACAGTCTTGCCACAGTATTATGCCTTTCAGTATATAGAGCCTCTGCCATTAGTGTATTGTACCCAGCAACAAGATGTGTGACTGTTTCCAACTCTGTTTTATAAAACCTGCATTTATCTGTTTCTATGACATGTTCAATGGATTTGTAAATCAACATGTACGTGGTCCAGTATTCTGGGCTGTCAGTATTAATCTCTTGTCTTTTGGTTTAAATTCACCTCTCCTTAACCATTTCTGCATCAGACCCTGATCGACATGATCTTGGAGTTTTCTGTATTTGCAACTATATTCATGCCTTTTCCACATTTCGTGCCTTCTCATCTGATTCTTCACCTTATATACCTTCTTTTATTTTTTGGCACATTCATTGTTTTCTGATTTTTATCTACTTCCAGTTTGATTTCCATTCCCGCTTGACACCGATAACCTTCTGCTAAACTGAGCAGGGAGATAATTTTAGATTTGTGTTCATGTTTTAAAACTTTCACTAATTTTGGATCTTGTGAGGTCAGCTGGTATGTAAGCATTCCTACGATTGCAAACCTATGCATGTAATCAGTTTTGAGGAGGCCTATACCTCCTTCAAGATGGAGAATATATAATCTTGCTATACATTGATTTTTATAAGTTAGTTGATAAGCCCGAAGCATTTGTCTTGCTTTCCTATCGAACTGATGCAATACCTTTTGAGACCAGTCAGTCACCCCAAAACTGTAAGCTAGAACAGGAAGTGCAAATTAGTTTGTAGCTTGGACTTTGTTTCTGGATGAGAGGGCTGTTTTCAGTTTAATTTTAGTCTTCTAAAATATTCCTTACTAAGTTTTATTCGCATTTGTTCGTGTTTTATTGCAGATCTTCTTCAAGTCCCAAATATTTATACCCTCCATCCTGCTCAAGTCCCGTTATATCACATTCTTGCCACAGACTGATATTTTCTTGGTGCTACAGCTTTCCTGCTTTAAAGGTTACTTTTGCACATTTACAAAGACCAAATGACATTCTTATGTCATCTGAGAAAGATTTGACCAATTGCAGTTGTGCTTTCAGTTCCTCATCTGATGAACCATACAGTTTAAAATCATCCCCAAAAGAAGATAGGAAATCTTTACACTTTGTGGTTTTGTGGTAGCCAAATTGTAAGCATGACCTAATCTATTAAGTAGACAGCTTAATGGGATAAGTGCAAGACAAAAGAGCAGTGGTGACAAAAAAATCACCCTGAAATATCCCCTTTGAATTTTTATCCCTGGGATAATAGTTTGTCCTTTATCATGGCATAGCTGCAAAGTGGTTTGCCACTTTTTCATGGTCACTATAATGCATTCAGTGTAGGGTGCATCTTATGCATTTGTAAGCACTCCTTTATCCATGAATGTGCAATGCTGTCAAATGCTTTTTTACAGTCTATCCATGACATACTTAGATTCTTTCCTTTTTTTGCCATTCTCCATTATGACTTTAAAATGATCCTTTGTTCCATATGGGTTTCTTTTGTTCTATTGCCATGATTGAGTTTTCTTGTAAATGACTATAAAGTCTGCCTCCATCAATCCCAGTGTATAGTTTATCCATCGATGGAAGGAAGATTATTGGTCTATAGTTTTTTAGGATATCTTACAGGTTCACTCTTAAGGAGGTGTATTGTTTTTCTTGTTGCTTACCAAGTCGATGTTGTTTTTCTTGTTGCTTACCAAGTCGATGTCTGCTCGGGATGTGTATATAAATAGTTTTTACATAGGGCCAAATCTTTGTGTAAAGGTGATGATACTTTTAGCCACAAGTTAGGTACAACTAGGCTTCAGTTTGTGCTTGGCACTGCTGATTGAAACTTTTGAACCCTACTTCCCTTTTTCTTCTTTTCAGATGATATTCAGCGAGTTACTTCATTTCTTATTACTTTCTTGAATTGTTTCAAGACAGATAAGCCACCTTTTCTTAATCATAGTGTAAATTCCTTGCAGGAGCTTCAATGCTTCATTTGAACCTAGTGCCCACCATCATCAGAAATCAAAGTTTGCTGATTTTTCTTCATGTGGGAGAGTATTCCACATGGCAGTGTCCAACTTAAAGAAGGCCTTTTTCCTTTATCTGATTTAAAAGAAAAAATAGGACAATATTTTCTTCTTCAGTACTTTTTAGGGAGTAGTTTTGTTCTCTTAAGTGGCAATTTTATTTTCAGTAGGGGGTAGCATCCAAGCTTCAAGATTTCAAATAGAAGTGCACCAAACAAGAAGGTGGCCCTGAGTGATAGAGGGAGCCAACTGATGACCTTTATTTTGTCACATTATTTCTTTGGGTCAGTTAACAGGCCAAACCTGCTAATCTTGGTTTCAACAGCCTGAAGTTTGTGTGTCTTGTAGGCTGAGTTAATGCAAAGTAGAGGAATCCATACTAAGGCTTGGGCTTAAGTACATTTCTTGCTATGGCAGTTCGTGCTATGGGAGATAAGAGATGGGAAATATGGAGCTGAAATGGCACTTTGATATTAATTTTATCAGTGTGAGGCATGAAGCTTAAACAAGGGTCAGGAGTTGTTGTTGTTGTGTCTTTCGGCTTTTCCCGGTTAGGGGTCGCCACAGTGGAACTCCGGTCCACTAATGATTGGCAGTAGATTTTCACGTGCCGAGTTGCCTGCTCTGATGCACAACCTTCAATGAAGGTACACCCATTCATGCATGTCTCCACACAGAAGACGCTTTAGCTGAGAATCGAACAGGACAACGTCTTACTGTGAGGTGACAATGCTACCGCAGCACCACCACCGCATATAAGTAAGGGTCAAGAGTGAGATGTAGATATCTTTGTTCAATGTTATTAGGGATGAAGGTGTTATTGCAATCTTTGAGCACTAGTGGTTGCAAGGTAGCTAACTTGTGTGGAGTAGAGACAGTAGTCTACTTGGGGTTATTTAGTAGCTTATTTACAATGGACTAGTTGTACAGTTCTGAGAAGCTGCTTTGTCTTTAGATTGAAGAGCATTGTATGATTTAAATTTGTCAAGTAGTAGGATGTCACTAGCATACAGAACGAGGTTCAATGACTGAGTGTCTAAGCAGAGGTCTTTGATAAAAAGGGAACATTTTATTTTATTTTGAATTTGTTAACTAGGGTAGAGCACTGATCCCAGGAGCTATTTCAGTTTCAGCCCAGGAAAATAGTTGAGGACCTAACACCGACCCTTTGATGATGCCAGTGTTTAGGGTAAAATTAGTTGACAAGACATTATTGCAGTATACTTGGAAGGTTCTATCCTTCAGGTAGTTGTGTAACAGTAGAATTCTATTTTCTCTGAAGTTTAGCATAGCAAGTTTAAGCAGGGAGCTATGCTTATTTGTCAGAAATACCCTAGTCATGTCAGTGAAGGCACCACCCTAATAAGCCCTTCATTTAGATTGTTATAGGTAGTGCCAGTAACTGTAGATAATGCAGCTGTTTTGTATAATGCATTACAGAAGTAATGCTGCTGATCACACAGCAAGCCAGCTTGCCCTTTCTGAAGGAGAAATTCAGAAACAGCACTGGATGCCTGTTTGAAGAGGTAAGTGCTGTTTGGTCAGGCCCTCACCACTGTGGATTGTCTTTATGTCCCTCCTCTTACAACCTTCTCCTTTTCTTACTCTAGGCCAACTTGACCCTGAACGAGGAAGCTTTCTTCCCACCTGATAAAGATACTTAAGCATCACATACTGTTGCCCCTACTGTTACCTGTTAAATCACCCAAGACTGTGAGCCCTTTGTACACACTACCTCCTTCTTATCTGTTGTCTGGGACTACCCGTGATCATATGGTTCTCTGAGTTTTCCCTGGGTTGGAAAACTACTGCAAAGAACTTTTCATTTTTTTTTTAATTTATTTATTTGTTAACCAGGAAGTAAAGTGGTCTTCCCCTTTCTTCCATGATGGGATCCACAACAGCATGAGTAAATGCAGTATATGTGGACATTTTATACCAGCAAATCAATCAGCATGTCTTGAGAATATGTGATGAAACCAGAGTACACAGAGACAATCCATGCAGACATGAGGAGAGCATGCATACTCCTCAAGGAGAGTGACTGGCAGTTAGGACTGAACCCTGGATCCTGGTAATGAGAGAGAGAGAGAGAGAGAGAGAGAGAGAGATTTTAGCCACTGAGTCACCATGCTGATCATTGTGTTTTTCGTAGTCTTCTTTGGCCATATTCTGAAGCTTCCAATTCCTCTTCAGGTAAAGATCTCTAGTGGATTAGTTCACCTCAGCAGAGCTCTTTGCCCAGGCCTAGACTGTACTGCTAAAAAGGACTGTAAGATTCTCTCACTTGTTTGGAACAGGGATGGGGATTTCAGTCCCTCCTTTTTCTGGTCGCGAAAGGGACAGATGGTTTCTGTTCCATTCTAACTTTAGTGACTTTATTTTTTTAAATGTATTTAACCTTTTGTGACTTTATTTTAAGGTACCATGGGTCCACTTCCTCTGTGTGAGGTCGTACATGGTAATTGCTCAAGGTATAGTACCCTTACTTGTGGAAGGTGCCTGGATGTTGATACTTGACATAATGAGCACCTTTTTGGCACATTAGTATTTGAGGTCCACCCAGGAGATTACTTCAGTTCATTCTAGGTAGATGTAATTTCCAATGCAAGCATTAGTATTTGAGAATATCTTCAACTCCCAGAGTACCACGTTGTTGGCCCTGGTGGTCAAAGCCTTGCTAGAAATAATCTTTATTTATTCCAGTACCTGAATGACTGGCTATTGGTAACTTAACCCTGGGACTTTCTGAAAGCGTCCCTACAGTTAGAACTCCCACAGGTATACTGCACAGGCTGATCAAAAATTGGGAGGTTCGTTTTTACAGACAAACAGCTTGACACTTTTTGTAGCTGGCTGTTCCTACTGAGAGTGGCCAAGAGGTCATGACCTGGCAGCCTGCATGAGGATACTTTTCTTTGGCTTTTGTGCTTGCAGTCTTCCACAGTAATCATAGTGACAGTTACATGCCTGTTTTCTTTTTTAATTTTTCCAAATGTTTAAGTGTTTCTAATACTGTGACAGGAATGTATCACATTCCCAAGTCAGGGTATTTTTAAAGTTCATGAAATTAGTATTCAGTCTTTTGTCTAAGGATAGTGGGGGTAGCTGAATCTGTGGATGGGTGAAACTGTAAAACTTCCATGCAGAAACAACTGGTTGAAAATTCCCGAGCATGAGATTTTGTTGGAGAGGGCACACAGAACAGCATGTCCCTGGTAGATCTCCAAATAACCAAACAAGGTAAATAATTGTTCACTTTAGTACATATACAACCAAAGATGGGTTTTATCTAAATTATGAAAGCCAGGTGCAAAGCAGCTTTATGGAGACACTGCAGTGTATATCAATCAAGACTATTCTGCAGACACAGGGAGGAAAGTGGCAGTTTATATTCTATGCAGAAGCTGTCGAAACTGAAAGGGTTTAAGTTCAAGATGTTATACCCTGCCGTGATCAGGTTACACTGGTCAGGGGCCTCCAAAGCATATTCTAGCCTGGATGACGAAAGAGTGGATCTAGCGAGGCCAATACAGGGGAAACTAGCTTATATTGTGCAGGGGTCTGCCACAGGGGATCATAAAAGGAACAGAGAGTTTGAAGATGCTCAGATTGCTCACCTTGAAGGTTTTTCCCTATTTTTCAAAAATACAAGATTCTTAAACAACAGGTGGTAATTATGACTGCTCCAAATGAATAGCACAAACCTGAGAGATAGACAGAAAGCATCAGTAAATGAACTTGGTTGGTTATGTAACAGAGGCTGCATATGTTAAATGAGAAATCTGGTTTTGACTGTATAAATTGGAATTGGGTAGTAAGTATATTTTTTAATATAATTAAGTGTTATGTTAAAAAATGCAGGATGCTGACAGTATCTGGAATTGAGTATTGAAATACTTAACAATAGTGAGTACACATGAAAGTTGGTACCACCCGATGGCAGGGATGATTAACTCTTAAAAGTTGCAAACGTGCAAAAGTATAGTGAATGGTGCAGTAATTCCACAGTAAATTGGAATATAGAAGAGAGTTAAAAAAAAGTGGGAGAAGGGGAAAAATGCAAGATTAGTGCAATAAGTTGGTTAGGATTAAAACGTCTGTAACCACAAAAAACAACAACAAAGGCTCCTCCTACCATGCAGTGGCACTGAGAAAAGAGGGGGAAAGACACGGTGTCATAAGTAAGCCTTTAATTTGCAATAGACAGAAAAATCAGAAGTTTGTAGTTGGTATAGTGCAACTTGAAACTGCACAGTGTATAAAACTGAATGGAATATAGAAATGTCAGATGAGGTAATTGACTGGAGATTACCATGTATAGTATCAAAAAGGATTGGAAGAGCAATGCTAGAAATAGGTGAAAAGTATGAGAGGGAGAGTCAGAATGAAGAAGTCGATTGTGTACACTATGCAACAGTAATTGAAAGCAGAAAGTAGGTGGGAGCTGGCAGAGATCATGGGTAGCTAAGCAAATATGGAACTGTTTACTCCCCTAAGATGGAGGGTAGCTAAAACAGTCACTACAACTTGAACAGGGGCAGTTATGCTCTGCTTGGGTGATGATTTTTCTGTATGTAGTTTTTTGAGTGTGGTTGGCGAAGTGTTGTAAGTAAAAGAATGTAACGTCCTGAGTGAACAGATTTGGAACCGGAGGCAGATGGAGGTACTACAACAGGTAAACACAGAGTATAAGGGAAAGCGACAGGGGCTGATACCTGCTTGAAAGTCTAAATGGAAACAATGTAGAGGGTACGTAGTAAAGTAGAATGTCCAAAAGAGGAAATGAGGGACATTCAAAGGATGATATCTACATCAACAAAATGAGGTGTTTAAAAACCTGTTCTTCAAATGTAAAAGGAATGGTTCACCATATAGATATGTTACTGACACACTTAAGCTCTGGATATAGTGGTTCTCAAAGAATCAGATTTAAAAGAATTAGAGTGTAACTAACTGCAATATAAAGATATGCAACTGTTAACATATTATGTTTGTAAGGGGGGAAGGACGAGAGGAAGGATGATGATATTAGCTAGTAAATCTCTGGAGATGCAAACAGAATACATGTATCGCAAGGGAAATGGTCGCTTAACAGTATTGAAGGGAAAGGTGCAATACCAAGATATAACTTTAGCTGTAGTCTGTGTTCCACTCAGAGCTAAATTTTGGCTAATCAAGGAAATAATGGTTAGAGTAATGCAAGTACAAAGGGGGACATGTATTGGCAGGTGACTGAAATATGGTGTAGACAAATGGGAAGGTAGAAAATATAAGACAAAGGACAAAAGTAGAAAAAGATACAAAAGTGCTTATGACAAAACTGGGACTAGTGGATAGTTGGTTAGTGTTGTCTGCGAGGTCAGGAGGACCAGACTGTACTTATTTCAGTGCCAGATGGAATCAGTGTTCCAGATTAGATAAAGTTTTAATACTGAGAGAGAAGAGGAAATGCGTAAACTCAGTAGGAGTGACACAGCTAGGTCATGCAATGCTTTGTTAAGCTGTGAATGAGGATTTATTTTTTTTTATATATATTTTTTTAATTTTATTTTAATATTTGTTGACCAGGAAAGTCCAACTAGGACAGAACCTATTTTCAGCAGAGGCCCGAGGAGAAAAGCTCTAGACACGTGTCTTTGGAATGTGGGAGGAAACCGGAACACCCAAAGGAAACCCACACGAACGTAGGGAGGACACACAGACTCCACACAAAAGGCAGTCCAGCCAAGAATCGAACTGGAGAACCTAATGCTGTGAGGTGACAACATTAATTGCTGCATCACTGTGCTGCCGGGATGTTAAGAAAAGGTTTAAAACATTGGGAAATTACTTGAGGGTGGACCCAAGATATGGAGCTTGTCATTTGTGTAAGAGGAGAAGTGAACAGGGGACTAAAGAAAGAGAATGAAGTAATAGCTAGGAAGTGGGAGGCATTAATTGCAATGTATGTGGAATAATACAAAAGAGACTGTAGGAAACAGATGTATGTATTTGGAAAGGGAAAGGCAGAACAAATGTCTAAGGGAAATGAAACTAAAATGGCCCACACTATTAGATCAAGAAAGGGAGTAAATGAGAGACTTGAGAAGGAAAATCCAGAGACAGGAAGATCAGAGAATATTTGGGAAAGAGGGTGATATTAAAATAACTACAGCAAATGATGACAGCAAAAGCAGTAAAGGTGTGGGCAGTGAAAATGCGGGAAAGAAAAGTAGAAAGAGCGATAAATAGGAGAAAAAATAATGATACAAGAGAAGGGGTAGAGGATGAAGAATAAATTCTACAAGTCTTCTGGACTAGTGTCAACTATTGTATGCTAGTGAACAACTAGAAAAACAGCAGTCAGAACAAACAAATAGAAGAACATCTAGCTGGAGCTGACTTCCGCATGTCAGAAGATGATGCAACTGAATACTTAGTAAGGGGGATTACTGAGGAAGAGATAGATGCAGTTTTGCGGAAACAGAAGATAAATAAAGCCTCTGGCATTGATGAACTCCTAATGGATTTTTATTTAAACACCTTTATTGACTTATTTGTGACATAGGCACAATTTATAGAAAAGTAATCAAACCATATTAACAAATTTACATTTACAATTATATATCATATATATTGTTATATATCCTACAATCTAATTAACATTCCATAAATTATTAAAGTCTTACCTTTTCATAAACCTAATTCCTCATCTAAAACATTTTTCTGCAAGTATTCTTTCCAGCATTTCCATTTTTTTTCTGTAATTTTCTCCTATTCTTTTCTAAAGATCCCACTTCCTGTTCTTTTATTTGTGTTACAATATTCACTACTTCAGGTATAGTTGGTTTAGATTTTGATTTCCATTTTCTAGTGATTGCTTTTTTGGCGGCAACCAGAAATAAACTTAACAAGGCCTTTCTATGTCTAAGCAATTCAGATCCTGTATCCCAGCTCAAAAATAATTTTATTTACACATACTTACTTGTCCATTATTCCCAAAAGAGTGCTCAGTAGGCAATTTTTAAAGTCTGCCAACTCATTACACTCCCAAAACATATGTACCCAATACCCTTTTTTTCTTTAACAGTTGCCATCTATATAAGGAAAAAATCATTGGAGTCTGCTTGGAAGTACTAATTATCTATGGAAACACTTCCAAGCAAAAATCCTAAATCTTCTAGACATTATTGCATGTTTGGGAGCTATACATATTTCCTCCATTGTTTCTTTGTAAATTGCAGTTCTAATCTCTCTTCACAATCTTTTCTGACCTCTTCTGATTGATTCCTGTAGTTATTGTGCAATATTTTATATGCCTCCCTTTCTTTAACTGCAGATTCTATTCTAGATTCAGTTAAAAACTCAGTCGGTCAGGTCTTTCAGTTAAGAATCCCCTAAACCTTTCATTTTGTCTGTCCTCTGATATCAATCCCTGATAGGGAAGGCAATCACTTGAATCCAAATGTTTTCTTGCCCACTTCCCATTCTATTACCTTTCCTTCTCTAATTGTTCCCAAATACCTTGGTTCCTTTGCCAGCTTCCTTCAGTAAATTCCAGCTCCCTCTTGTCTATTCTGTGTACCTATAATTGCAGTCATCCCTGTCAGCAGAATCTCCTTTCTCCATCCCAGTGTTGTTTTAGTTGTTAGAATACTTTCTGCTACTTTATGAGTATAATATTCTGTATGACTGTTGTTATTCTCTGTAAGGGCCTGTGTCCAAATTCCTATTCTTTCCTTATTTCTTGAATTATCACCTCCACCACCACTACCCCACACTTCTTCATCATCCATTTCTACTTTGAATTGTAGATTTATGTTTGTATTATGTATGAGAGCCTCAACTGTGTAGCTCTAAAATATCCCTTCAAATCAGGTAATCCTAAACCTCCTTGTTCCTTTGGAGGATCAGCTTATCCCACTTAAACCCTTGCCTTCTTCCCCTCCCAAATAAAATCCTTCAACTCATTAAGTACTGTCCACAACTTCTGGTTAATAAAAATATACCTGGCCCGAGGGTAAAACTAAATAGACTAAAAGCATTTCTACTGCTTGTTATCTACCTATCCACGTCCATAGGCATGAGTTTCAAGTTTCACAGTTTTTGTATTTTTTTTTGTTTAGTCTCTTATCACATATCCTTAGCTGCCGTAACATAATTATTTTTAATCCACACTCCTAAATACTTTATCATGTCCCCATAAATATGAATACTGTTGGACCATTTCATATGTGGGTACATAGTTTATAGCTTAGGACTTTGTTTTGTCCTCATTAATTTACCCCCCCCCCCCAAAAAAAAAGGACCTGTCTCAGAATATTCAAAAACACTAAGATTTCCTTTCCTGGCTCTGTTAGGTACAGAATAATGTCTTCTGTAAATAAAGCTAACTTTTCTTGAGCACCATACTAGTTATATTATTGAATTACTGAGTCCCTTATTTTCTTTGCCATTGTTTCTCTATATAACACAAATAACAAATGGGAAGGGGGACACCACTGCCTGGTTCCTCTGTTCATAAACAACTTAGCAGAGAACAACTCTTTCAGTTTGGATTTTTCCCTCTAATCCCTAATATCCTTCTAATTAACTATATAATTGTGTCAGAAAATGTTAATGCTTCCATTGTCCTACTCATAAAATCCCAGCTTACTCTGTCAAATGCTTTCTCTGCGTCAAGACCCTGCTTTCTCTGCATCAAGACCCATCAGCAACAGTGGTATTTTCTAATATTCTGCTTACCTCTGGACTATCTTTCTTCTATTAATGTTTTTTAAATACCTTTATTGAATTATCACTTGTGACATAGGCAAATTTACATTTATCTAAAAATAATCAAACTGTATGAATAAGTTCACATTTACAAACATTATACTTCACATATATTGCTATATGTCATATAACCTAAGCAACATTACATAAATTATTCAATTCCTGTCATTTTTAAACAAGAAACATCTTTATTAAACCATCACTTATGACATAGGCAATCATATATTTATATAAATGAAAACAAACCACATCAACACAATCCTAGATGCAAGCATTTTGCATCACAAACCATACTGAAATACTCCCAGTTGCAAACATTATATGTCACTTATAATCTACCCAATCATTTTCAGTCAAACATTAGATAGCTCATTTAAATGCTGTCTTCTATTATACCTCATTCCTCCCCTGTATGTATTGTTCCCACAATTCACTTTTTCCCCTATGTAGTTTGCTCCCACCCTTTTCTAAAGATCTCAGTTCCAGTTGTTGTAACTCTGTTACTATATGTACTACTTCTAGTATAGTTGGTTTAGATTTTGATTTCCATTTCCTAGTAATTGCTTTTTTGGCAGCAACCATAATTAGACACAGTAAGGCCTTACCATGCCCAGGCAATTCTGATTCTGTATCATAGCTCAGAAAAATAATCTCCCTTGTCACACCAATCTGCCTACCCAGCATCTCTGATAGTGCATCCTGCAGGGAATGCTTAAAGTCCACCAACTCACCACACTCCCAGAAAATATGTTCCCAATTACCTCATTCTTCCTCATCACACCTCCAACATTTGTCGTCTGCCTGAGAAAAATTCTGTTGAGTCTACTTGGGATGTAAAGATATCTGTGTAAACACTTCCAAACAAAAATCCTAAATCTTCTAGATTTTGTTACATATTTGGGAGACATACATATATCCTCCCATTGTTTCTTTGTGAATTGCTTATCCAGTCTCTCTTCCCAGTCCTTTCTAACCTCCTCTGGTTGATTCTTGTAGTTATCATGAAATATTTTATATGCTGTACTAATTATTCCTTTTTAATGGCAGCTTCAGCTTCTGTTCTAGATTGTACTAAAAACTGTACCAGTGCTGGTCTTTTGTTTAGGACCCTCCTATTTCTTTATCTTTGCCTATACTCTGATATCAGTCCTTGATAGGGAAGGCAATCTCTAACCTGCAGTCCATATAACTTCTTGGCATCTTCCAATACTATCATCTTTCCCTCTCTAGTTATTTGTAGCCAATACCTTGGTTCCTTTGCCAGTTTATTTTCCAATAAATTCCAGCCCCATCTTGCCTATTGTCTATATCCCTAATTGCAGTCATCCCAATCGGCAGAATCTCCTTTCCTCCATTTTTTGTTGTCTTTGTTCTTAGGATACTTTCTGCTACTTTGTAGATATAATATTTTGCATGATTATTGTTATTCTCCTTAATGGCCTGCATCCAAAATCCCAGTCTTTCCTTCTTTCTTGAGCTCCCCCCCCGTTTCTTCATCATCATCCATTTCCACTTTGAATTATAGTTTTCTGCTTGTGCTATGTATAGGAGCCTTAACTGTGTAGCTCTGAAATACCCCTTTAAATCAGGTAATCCAAGTTCGCCCTGTTCTACTGGACGAATTGGCTTATCCCACTTGACTCTTGCCATCTTCCTGTCCCAGATATAAACCTTCGGCTCTTTATTAATTGCTGTCAACATCTTCTCCTCTGGTTGATAAAATATGCCTGACCTGTTTATAAGACCAATGGGACTAAAAACATTTTAACTATCCATATCCATATAACAAAGCTTGGGTTTTCTCAGTTTTTATATTATCTTTTGTTTAGTATCTTCCCACATATCCTTATCTTTAATACCAAAATCATTTTTAATCCATACTCCTAAATACCTCATTTTATCATGCTCCCATAACTATTGATATTGCTGAACCAGTTATATGTGAGTACATAATTTACTGCTGTTGCCTTTGTTTTAGCTTCATTAATTTTGTATCCCAAAAAGATTTGAAATTGTCTCAAAATGTTTCACAACACTGTAATGTCTCTCTCTTATTTTCAAAAAACAAACCAAAGGGTTCCGAACCAGCAGGTGTAAAACTCCAAATGTTTATTAGAAAATGTAAAAGTAAAGCGCTTTTCGTCTCCCTTAGTAGGAAGACTTCCTCAGACAAAGGAAAAAATCATCAAACACAATTTAAAACCCAAAAAAAGGGGTGTGTGTTACAAAATTATAAACCGCTGCCTTAATTGAACCCATTGACATACCTTCACATTTAAAGTTGTATTACATTAAAAGCATAAATAAATGTCCACTTAGTGTAGACAGGGTGTCAAACATAAAAAACTTCTTTTTTTTTTAAATGTTCTTTGAGCAATGGGTAAAGCACCAAGCTGCGATGAGAACACTTTCTAAGCTATAGTATGCACAGTTGTAGCAGCCAAAACAAGTCAAAATGCAGCTGTTTCGTTTCAGAAAAAATATGGCAAGGCATTGCGTGAAAGACACGTCTAAATCAAAACAAACAAACCAACGGATTCACAAGACGGTACTTCATTCAAGAACCGTGCAGGTACTAAGCATGCGAAAAAGGCGGATAGCCAAACAAATGAAAAATCAGTTCACAATTGTGCCCATGAATACGGCACATTGTTCTGCAAATTAGTTTGTACTGTGTGTGAAAAAGGTAATAAATAAAGTAGCAGAAGACAAAAAAAAACAAGAAAGAAATGCAACACCTAAGTAAATCCACAGCTGTTGGTGTTCAATGACATTGACAATAAGTAAACATAGCACTTCAAAATACCGTGGGTCTAAATATTAAGGTCTCATTGTTGCTTACGCAAAAAGGTGTATGTGTCTAGAAGTAAGCAAAAATCAAGTCAGACCACAATGCAGAACCTGACAAAAATAAAACATACAAATCCTGAACGAAACTATGCAAAATGAAAATAAAAATAAAATAAGGTATGGGTCAAAGTACAGCGAAGCGCTGCAGAGGTCAGAAAAAACAATGTTTCTCAAGTTAAACATTTGTGAATTAAGGTTTAAAAACCAGACTTGAGGTTTAAGTAATGATGAAAGAAGTCTTATCTTAGCAGGTTTCTTAACTTTAAAACACAAGTCAAAGAAGTAAGGAATGGATATTATATTTGGTTGCAAGCATTACTTCATTTTATTTTATTTTTAATCATAAGATTCTGTATGAGTTGTGTTTTACCCTATGAAAAGTTGTTTGCTAAAATGTATTTTAAGGGAAACAAACAGTATTTACACTTGATTAGGTTCATGAATCTTCACTAAAACATTCTTGGTTACTTTTATCAAGTTCATGTTTCTTTTTTGAAAACTTTTTTATGTTTGACACCCTGTCTACACTAAGTGGACATTTATTTATGCTTTTAATGTAATACAACTTTAAATGTGAAGGTATGTCAGTGGGTTCAATTAAGGCAGCTGTTTATAATTTTGTAACACACACCCCTTTTTTTGGGTTTTAAATTGTGTTTGATGATTTTTTCCTTTGTCTGAAGAAGTCTTCCTACTAAGGGAGACGAAAAGCGCTTTACTTTTACATTTTCTAATAAACCTTTGGAGTTTTACACCTGCTGGTTCGGAACCCTGTGGTTTGTTTTTTGACAGTTTGTTTTTCTTCAGTTTTGGAATTGTTAGTTGTTCTCTTTCTTATTTTGTCAGGTATAAAATAATATCATCTGCAAATACAGCCAGCTTTTCTTGACTACCATACCAGTTATATCCTTGAATTTCTGAGTCCCTTATTTTCTTTGCCAATGGTTCTAAATATTATGCAGATAACAGAGGGGAAAGAGGATACCCCTCCTCTGCTCAAGTAGAAATTATCAGAGAGGACCCCCCCCTTTGATTTTTGCCTCCGATCTCTTGTAGATCCTCCTAATCAACCTTATAATTTGTAGGGAGAGTTCTATATTGTCTTGAAAGTGTTTTATTGTTTTATGACTTCCACAATCTGCCTTAGATCTGAGGAAAAGCCTTTGTCTATGTATTTCCACAGGTAGATGCTAAATGTTACCAGCTGCATCAATGGTTGTTTTTCACCTGGGATAGAGTCAGATGACAAGAAATGATGTCATTCTGTAAGCTATCCCAGCAGTATATTTGAGATATTAATTTGGGAAGTCTCTTAGTGAGAGACTGTATTCTGTATTCTGTCTTGGACCTGACAAGATCCATTCACCACGCATCTGCCTTGCTGCTCTAATTAAGTAAGTTATTAGGGGATAGTAATTCTCTTAGATACAGTCAGGAATATAGCAAAGCTTAATTTAAATGTTTTCTTTATTTATTTGAGACTGTCCTGCAATGTTGTTTTAAATATTTCCTGTGATTTTGAACTCTGATGTTCCTGTGATTATATACTGAGTATTTTCTTGTCCTTTTATTATTTATTATTAAATATATTTAAACATTTCATTGTGGCTGATCTGTCTAGAGATATTTAAGTTCTGGGAGTACTTGCGTATTTGTTTGGTGACACTGTATGGGCCACTCCTAATAGCCTTGCTCTTGGTCAAACTACCATTTGTATTAACAGTAACATTACATGGTGAGATTGGACACCCTTTATTAAGGGCCTTAAAGTAGCCTATAAGGAATGCCTGGTGGCAGTGAAAACTACCTTATAGTCTGGGAAGAAGGGGGCATAGCTAGTAAACCTGTGCTAGCCTTTCCCAGGTGTGTGTGTGTGTGTGTGTGTGTGTGTGTGTGTGTGTGTGTGTGTGTGTGTGTGTGTGTATAAATCAAACCTAAAAGAGTGCGCGTTAGCTACTTGGGCAGGGACACAAAGAACTGGTTGGACAGAGAGGGTCTGGAGGTCTTGGCTTGGCTACTCATCTGAGATCTCAACTCTATAGCTGTGCCTGTGAGGAGTCTTATTGAGGACCCTGCGAAAGAGGGAGAAACCAGACCCAGACTGACTGTGCTCTATGTGTGCTCTTAAGGGAAGTTGCACTTGATGCATAGAGCTTTATCTGGAACTATTGTGTGTATAACTTGTCATCATCCCAATGTATGTCCCCCACTGCAGTGGTGAGGAATGAAGCTCCTTGATTACGTTTCCCAGTGGTGGTGTGTCACAGTGACCATGGATGCATCCCACATCAGATGGGGGGAGCACTTCTTGGGAAAGACAGTCCAAGGCATATGGTCCCCGGAAGAGGCCAATTTACATATTAATGTCCTGGAAATGAGAGCAGTGCTCTTAGAATTGCAGGCCTTCCAAGACTGTCTCCCTTTTGGGAGAATTGCAATTCAGACAGACAATATGTCCATGGTTTGGTATATCAACAAACAAGAAAAACAGATTTTACCCCTTGTGTCGAGAAGCTGTCAGAGTTTGACGGTGGGAGATCTCATCCAGCCGATTTCTGATAGTAAGGCACATTCTGGGGAAATCCAGTGTGATAGCGAGAAGTTGAGCAGGTCCATTCTATGACCTCATGAGTGGTCTCACAACAAAAATGTAGTGGATTTGATTTTTTTATCAGTGAGGCCAGCAATGCACCAACCTATTTGCATCTTCCCTAAACAACAAGTGTAGCAGGTTCCTTGCCCTAATCCCCCAGCCAGGGGAGTCACTGAGAGATGCTGTCCTATGCAAGTGGTCCCCTGGTCTCCTTCCAGTTCCCTTAATCCCCAAATTCTTGCAGAAAGCATCCAGGTTGAAGAGCAAAGTCATCCTTATTTCCACTTACTGGCCTTGACAAATCTGGTTCCCCTTCCTTTGGCCTCATCTAATCTATCCTTCTTGGAGTTTGGATCCAATTCCAGAACTTCTGTCTCACCCAACAAGCATGATTCACCTGGATACCTCAAACCTAAAATTGACATCATGGTTTCTCCACTTCCATTAATAGCCAGACAACGTACACTTTCTTCCCCTGATTGTCATATACTTTTGTTTTCCCACAAAGCTTCCACAAGGAAGTTTTATAGAAGTAAATGGAAGAGGTTTGTTTTTCGGGTACAGCACAAATGTATTGACCCTCTTACAGCACTAGTGCATAGTGTCCTTGAAATTTAACAACAGTTTTCAATGAAGGACCCAGCTCGTCAACTGTTAGAATACAACTACCTGCCATTTCTAATTTTCATGTCAGGACTGAAAACTCCTCCTTGGCCTCATCTAAACTTTGTAAAGCCTTTTTGAGAGGTACCCTTCTTTTTAGACCCCCCTTATAAAGATCTAGCTCATCCATGGGATTTAAATGTGGCATTACAATCCTTTATTCATTCACTTTTCAAGCCAGCAGCTAAATGTGAGTTAAAATTTTGACCTGGAAAACTATATTGTGGTAGCCGTCACTTATGGTAGACTATCAGAACTTCAAGCACTGCCTTCTAAACCTATTTACTTAATATTTCATAAGAAAAAGGTTGCTTTGCAAAATAATCCTATCTTCCTTCCTAAGGTGGTGTCAGGATCAAACATCAACCAATCTATTAATTATCCCATTATTTCCAAATTTTACAAACAAGGGTGAATATATATATATATATATATATATATATATATATATATATATATATATATATATATATATATATTACACTTACTAGACTTTCAGACAATTGCATTTTTGCTTACATAGAACTAAAAATTTAGAAAAACAGATCAATTGTTTGTCTCCTCTGTGGATTCCAAATTGAGTGAGCCAGTCATAAAGTCAACCTAGGCCAGATGGCTTACTGATTGTACATCTTTTGTCTGTAACAAATTAGGCCTTTCTTTACCAAAACCTTTGAGAGCTCATTCAACCAGTTCCATGGCAACATCATCAATATTTTTATCCATGGACATATTTGTGCAGCTACTACTTGAGCTAATCCTCATACCTTTATTACTCATTACAAATTGGATTTGGTCTCGAAAAATATACCTTCCTAAAGGTGTATACTTTAGGAAGGTATATTTTCATTTTTACAACAACTGCACAAAGTGCAGTAAAGGATTTTATAAACTTTGCTTGGACATAAAATTATTCTGAAAATTATGAGCAGTGGGTCAGTAAAGTGTACAGTGTAACATGAAGAGCTAGGATTATGTGGGGTGGATTTATCAAGGTTACCCCGAGGCATTCACTATGAGTAACCTTTCTGAATGAATAGACAGCAGAAGCACTGTGGTAGGGCTGTCTATGAATTTAGAAAAGTTACCACAAGTTTTACACCTTCTGGTAGCCTGTATAAATTCTCCATGTGATTTTTAATTTTCCCCACTTAAACTCAGTGCAAAAAATATATTATCATTCTTTTTGGTAAGAGCAATGTTTCTAACTACCACATCAATAGAAACGCCCTAAGCATGCACTCATTGGTGAGAGACCTGGGCACACAGATTGACAGCAACTTTACCTTTGATCACCATGTCTCTACAGTGGTAAGAAGGGCATTATATATTGCTCATCTCATCAGTAAGGCCATTGCCTCCAGAAAAAAAGAAGTTATAACCTCCTTGTACACTTCCCTCATCAGGCCAATAATTGAATACAATGCCCCTTTTGGTGTGTAATTTTCTAGGTACCTACAGCAATTGGAGAGAGCACAAAGTTCCTCACAAGGAGAATTCAAAGTATTCAGCATCTGTCCTATGTGGATAGGCCAAATTCATTGTCACTTTACTCCATTTCATACAGACTACTCAGAGGCGATCTCTGCCTTGCATATAAGGCAATCTCTGACTCTGCTTTATTGGAAATGCTCTGCATATCCGTAAATCCAATGGCTGATGGGTTACTTGCTCTAAAGACCTTAACCTGGTATGTGACATTAGTAGAACTTGCTGGAGGGACAAGTTTGTCTCCCAGAGGTTACTGCACCTGCGGAATAGACTCCCAGTTCATGTCAAGCAAAACACCTGTTTGGCCCTCTTCAAGCGTAGTCTGAATGATTGGATGGGTAACCATAACTTCACCCTGGGTGTGCCATCTGTGTCTCTCTTGAACAGGGGCAATAGGTGCTGATCATGGAAACAAGGGCAGAACTTGTCTAGGGTTGTAAGGGGCCTAGGGCCATTAACTTAGTAACTTCTTATGATCCTATGATCCTACCATGCATTTTGCCAGTATGGCTGGCACTGGCGTACATGACAAACATACCTCACATGAACTTCCATCTAGTGAAGTTTGAAATTGTATTGAATCAGTCTTTAATCTTTTTTGGATGTTTTTTTTAATGTATATTTTAAAGATAAATTTTGAAATAAATGGCACTTAGTATTCTATTTGAGAAGCAAAATCCCTGCTGTCAAAAGGTGTGCTCTTTAGCTTTGAATTAAAACAGTTGTTTGCTTTTGAAAACTGATAAAAATTTACTTGTTTAGAGCTTTCTGTGAACTCTTAAAGTCAGTTTGTTACAGGCCCCTTCTTACAGTTGGTAAAATATCTTGTCATTTGCTCGCGTAGGAATCTGCATTAAGGGTGTACTATATACCTGATGAGCCCCAAGACTATGAGCTTCAGTCATTAACGTCAGAGGCGTTGGTACCTGATGATGTTATTAACAGGAATGGAACTACTGATGATACCAGGTCGTCGCCAGTGTTCAGAGACTCTGTCCCAGATGCATGGATTATCAAGGCAAAACCAAAAGACAGCGAAGTTGTAAAGATTTATCCAGGGTGGTTGCGGTAAGTAACTAATGGTGAAACATTTTGTTTGTTCTTTGTCTTTTTGGGGAAAAAACAGACAAAGACACAAGTATCAGACCTGTCACAGTGTGCATTAAAATGTTTTAGTACTTGATCTGCTGGAAAGTAAAATCTAAAAGGGAGAAGTGGTTATGCACACAAAAGTATAAAGAAAACCACTGATGCACACTGTGATATAGAGTGTCATACTCTGGAAGTAGCTGAGTGGTAGCTGAAAGGAAGAAATGGTTGTGCCCCCAGAAACTGAAAAGAAAGTGGAAAACTGCTGTCACATACTGTAGCTTGGTTTGTCAGGAAATAACTTTGTGGCATTTAAAACCCAGTGAAGTTCAGGTGAATTTAATAAAGTAATTGCATTGTTTCTGGAACATATAGGTCTGCATTCACAGTTACCTGTTCGGTTTCTGGATATTCACAATGTAACATTTACTCCAAATGTCTGTAAAAGGAACCAGAAAAATTCAGAGATATTTAAGCCACTGATACTTGTACTGTGTATGGGTATGTTGCCTTCTTCTTCCATCACCTTGTATATGCTGTCTTAATTTTCATTTGTAAAATGTTTCAAAGCTGATGCTTTACTGAACGTCTCTTCTTTTCTAAAAAAAAAAAAAAATGCCTTCATCTAGCTTTGTCTCGTAAGTTAACTATTTGCATTTCTTTCTAGTGATGAATCTGAAAGAAAGTCAGGTTACCTACTAGGTTACAGGCTGTGATTTCTTTTTTTCACAGGAGTATACAAAACATTCTGGTACTCACACGTTTCATTTAGGTGGGAATGTCACACGTAGTAATTATGAATGACACTGGACACAGCAATGGTGGTTATTTAGATTAAATCACTTCTGCAGTTTTTTAGTACCAATGCATCTAATTTAAACTGTTGTATTTTTAATCATTATCTTGCCTCATGTACCTTCTTTTGTGATTCCAGCAGTGTGGCTTATTTAAAACATATTATGAATGATTTTCCCAGTACAGCTACAGTGGTTCTACCACTTGTGTATTGAATAAAACGCTAGAGTAACTGCTTCAAAGATCTGGAGAAGCAGAGAGAAGCTGGAAAAGCTGCTAAGACAGGAATAGATTATGGAAAAGTGTATCTATTAAGAACCTTTTTCTGCTGCTAGTAAAGAAGAAGGCATAGAACACTGTATGTGCCATCAACAGTTGAGGTAAGGAAACAGAATGACTGACATTTAGTGAACAGTCTTGACCAATCTGTGGTTCTGAACAGGTGCTTCTGGTTAATATTTACTAAGGGGGTAGTACATACAAGGCAGAATGATTAGGGATGAAATTGGGGCACAAGCCCACTTACAGTGGGCAGTGTGTTTAAATAACTGTGCAAAATAAAGGCTGGGCAGAGGGATTAGATAACTTTCATCATGGATGTTAAATACCATCATGTAAATATGAACAGTGTTTGCTGGGACTCAGTCTGCTGCAGAGGTGAAAGTATCTAGGAAGTGTACAAGGTCAGTGTGTTGGCCTGTCTGCCAAGACTAGCTGAAAGAAGGTGGCAGACATTTATACAGCTGTAAGGCTGGCGTTTATGATAAAGTAGTTTACAGAATTCTTACTTAAGTACATAGAGAAGTGTGCATGAAGACATCATGGCGTAATTCAGCATAAATCTGCTCAGAGTAAATATACTGATATCTTGCCAGGATAATAAAAAATGTGGATGAGAGTAAGATGATGGTAGCAAATTAGGGAAGAGGAAATTTACTGGAGGTGCCTTCTTTGTAGTAGGCATCGGCTAAGAGCCCCTTGTTGAGAGCACTTTTCTTCAGATATCTGTAGCTCCTTCTCTTTTTACGCTTGCATGTCTGTCATTGCTCACTGTGATATCACTATACCTAGTTATTGGGGCGTGCTTGGTGCTAATGTGCCCATTTCTTTCTTGCCATGCTTGCAGCAAGTCTCAGTCCTAATGTATATCATAAGAAGGACAATTCATTATCCCATTCTTCACAGTCATTTAATATCTTTTGGGTTAATGCCTTTCTAAACTGGCTTGCCATGTGACTAAGATTTTAGGATAGCAGTACATACCTGCTACGATTGCTTGACTAATTTGTCTGTCACTGTTCAGCAGATGGGAAGAATCCAACTCCCAGGCAGATTTAATCTGCCTTTCATTTTTTGTCTAGTTGTCTGTGAAAACAAAGGTGTTGACTCTGCTACTTGTTCAGCAACTTCGGCCTTAATATGCCTGTCTTCTTTATTCAGTGCTGGCCTGATTCATTTATTTGTCAAGGTACACTCATGCTATTTATGCCTGTATACCTGTTTTGCCAGATGTTCTTTGTGTTTCACTGTTGCAGTCATCACCTATGGGTTATCCCTGCTGTGGTAGCCCTTAGCCGGCCCGAATACCAGAGTCATGTTTTTCTGCATCGGCTGCTGTCACTTGCTGAGTGACGTTAGGTCATCAGTGCTGTAAAGCAAGGCAGTCGACGCCATTACATCACTCTTTCTTGCTGTGGTGCCCATACCAGAAGCAGTTCGCAAGTGTGCTGGTTGGTCGCTACCAGAGTTTGAATTACAGCTGAAAACATCTAAAGCTAAGTACCCCATTGGGGATCCTTTTTACTTGCACTAACTGATGTCCGAAAAAGTTAACAATTGTCTCACCTGTGGAAAGCAGATCCCACACCGAGACTTCCATTCATATTGCGTCACTTGTTTAGGCCCAGACCACGACGTCCCCCATTACCCTCTTTAACATGAGAAGCATTTGTCGTAGAGCTGTTATTGTAGCCAGGTATTTTTGTCTTCTGTCTTCACATTCTGAAATGGCATCCGTCAGCCAACAATCTGTAGACATTCTGAAAAAATGTAAAGATAAAGATAGAGACAGACCACACAAGGCTAAGCCTTCCGACGACTCTACCGCTAAGCAGGTCATCAATTCTCCGGAATTCATTGAGGCATCTTTGCAGCCCCTGATGCCCGATACAATATCTTTGCAGGCCTCTACTGAGACCTTTTGGAGTCCAGTATGCTGCAGAAGTCTTCTTCATCTTCCGAGCCTTTGGTTGTCTCTGCCTCGGTTGGGTTCGGAGCCTCAACGCAGGCACCGTCTTCCAAGGAAGCCTTTCACACTACTGACTCTAGACAAAAAACAACGTCTTCTCATCCAACTACCGTTTCTCTCAGACCAATGGATACTGTTAGGCCTAGAAGCAAGGCCACTCTTAGGAAATCTACCTCTAGCCACCATCTTACTCCTGTTCAACCACCCCAAGCCCAAATGCTTAAAATGGCAGAGGATCTTATCTCCCTTATCAGGGGAAGTCAGACCACAACTTCTAAAAGGAAAAGAGACCCTTCTCCTGAAATACTGACAGAACAGGATTCTGAGGAATATAATTATTCAGATTTTGAAGAGGAACAACAACCTCTGACTGCTTATGAGGATTCAGATGCAAAGGAATCCTTTCCTTCTGCCTCCCCACCAGAAGATCTTTCCTTTGGAAAAACCCTTCACACCCTCAAGGAACACTTCCACTGGGAATCCCAGGACTTCCCTCAGTCTAAGAAAAGACTGAGAGAATTTCTATATCTGCTCCAGCACAGACCTTTGGCCATCCCCCCTATCTTAGAGGTGGTGAATGATGTCTTCCATGAATTCAGCTTAGCTCCTGATGCCCTCCCACCTGCTCCCAGTAAACCTGACAGGTATTACAGAGTACCGGATTCTCAGAAATAACTTTACAGAAATCCTGCTACAGACCCAGAGGTCATTACATAGGGACCAAAAGGAGCTAAGGCTAGTTCTGCAAAGAATCCTGTTCCGTCTGACAAGGATTCCAGAGCTCTGTCAGAAGGGGTAAAAAAGTGTACACCTCAGCAACCTTGGCTATCAGAGCACTCAACTGTCAGTTCCACATGTTAAAATATCAACAACACACTTTGGAACTATTAAAGCAAAAGATTTCAACCTTTCCTGACTGTGTCAATTTGAAAAAGTTAGCAGATTTGTTGCAATCTACTTGTCAAGTGGCCAAACACTCATTACACTGTGGATATGATGCCCTAGAAGCCTCAAGCAGGGCAGCAATGTCAGGATCTGTCATTAAGAGACATGCATGGTTGAAGGAACAACCTCTCCCTGATCATGCCAAGTCTAAATTAATTGATGCACCCTTGGATAAGGACTGCTTGTTTGGAGTAAAAGCAGAAGAGGTGCTTCAAAAGATGGAAGACAAAGCAAAATCTATGCAAACAGTAAAATATTTATTTCAGGTACAACCTCCTAGGTACAGCAGGAATTTTCCCTCAAAGCACTGGTCCTTTACTGCACCTAGCAGACAGGGGCAAGGTAAGCCCCACAGGGACAGACCACCCAGACTCCTATCCCAGGGACAGTAGAGAACTATCTGGACCATACTAAATCCTTCAGGAAAACAGATCAACTACTTGTCAGCTTTGCCCCAGGGGCAGAGGGGAAGCCCATTTCCAAGCAAACCATTTCCAAATGGATATCACACCGTATCCATTTCTGCTACAGATTACATGGGAAACCACACCCAAGTCTATTTGTACCCATTCCACTAGGGCAGCCTCCACTTCTACAGCATTCCTCAGAGGAGTTCCCACCAGGGACATCTTGGAAGCTGCCACCTGGACTTCTGTCCATACCTTTACCAAGCATTACCACTTACCTCTATTTTCTAAGGCTAGGGCAGGGTTTGCCTCTGCAATTCTGCAGGGCATGCTGACCCATGCCTAGGTCTCTTACTAATCCTTGCACCCCTCTCCTCAGCTTTGGGAATCCTCCTACAGGTGATGACTGCAACAGTGAAACACGAAGAACATAGTACAGTTGTGTACACTTACCATAAATGTAGATGTTCAAGTGTATTCACTGTTGCAGTCCTGGTTTCCCTTCCTCCTTCCCCCTTATAGCTTCTTTCCTTAGGGAGACATAAGCTTCTAATGGTGGCTTTTAGCCATCTGGACCACTTTACCATATTTACTTGGGCTTCTGACTGGTTAGGGCAAGAAAAACTGATGTAATGGCGTCAGGTGCCTTGCTTTATAGCACTGATGACCTGACATCAGTCAGCAAGCAACAGCAGCTGACACAGAAAATCATTGACTCTGTATCCAGGCCAAGGGCTACCACAGCAGGGATAACCCACAGGTGATGACTGCAACAGTGAATACACCCGAACATCTACATTTATGGTAACTGTACACAACTGTACTTTATAGGCTTTTAGCTTACTGAACAGCAGTACATGAAGGAGGGATCCTTCATCTCCAGCTGTAGTCTTTCTAACTTTTCTGTAAAACAGTACCTTTCACCTCAGGGTCTCCAAGGTTTCTATAAATACCTGTTTCAGTCTTAGGTTTTGTAATTGAAAAAAAGTAACACTAACCTTTGCAGACTATCAGTACTTCAGACTTTGGAAACTGTTTTCTTAGTAAGACTCACATTAGCCAGGCAAATTTCTAAACTGTACATATTGATGTTTAAGGGGGCAGTGTGTCATTAACAATAAATCACTTCTTCATGCATAATGTAATTTCTGTGGTCTCTAAACCCGTCTCTTCAGCTGTCTGTTTTCTTTCATAAGCGACATAAGGCAGGTAAATTTGCATTGTATTGCTGTTAACATGCCACACAGATGTTAAATTGAAGAACCAAAGCCATTAGGCAAACTGATTAGCTTGTTGCTCCCTTTTGAAGGGAAAAACATGGTCAGCTAGCCTTTAAACAAACCTTTTGTGATTGAAACAGCCAATTACATTAATTTATGTTATAAAAGATAATGAGACTTACTGCAAAGGTTAGGCTACATCAGAAGCTACTACTGCAGCCTTATTTAAAAGTTTATCTGTCCAGAATATTTGTAGAGCTGCTGCTTTGGCATCTATCTATCTATCCATTCTTTACCCATTAGAAGCTTGATGTCGGGTCCAGAAATAGACCAGGGTTTGCTTTGGCTGAACTATAGAGCATGTCTAAGATCACCCACTCTTAACTGGGGCTTAGGGGTACATTGCTTGGTGCTCTCACACCCAGCTTATGATTTTTCTGCTGCAATGATCCTTACAGTGGATATAGTACAGCATTGTGAGAACACTCAACATAATAGTAGATGTTAAATATTAAGATCCATGTTCAAAAGCAGGCACCTAAACTCCCATTACCTTGATCCTACACATTTTGTGGGTTTGGTGGCTGGCTGTTTGTATTACATATTTTGTACTAGTAACAGAAATGTTATTGGTGTGTTGTTTGATTGTATTTTGACTATACTATTGATCTCTGTCAGATATACCTCTCAAGGGCCAAAACATATGGACAAATCTTAAATATTACTCTTATAAACTTAGAAAGTTGCTAGAATAAAATGTTTTATGTTAACATGAATTTCCTGAGAGATATGAAATCTGAAACTCAAATATATGTCATTATTTAGTGAATTCAGTCCTCACTAATTTGCAAGAAAACTGCAAATTTTATGAGGAACCAACCAAAAATATGAGGCAAAAATCTGGAACAGTTGAGCGGTATGCTGTCAGAAGTGCAAGCCCTGATAGTGTGAATCTGAGCAGAGTGAAAAAATAGTTGTGATTCAAATACAACAACTTCTGAAATTTACTGTTACACCTTTTGTGTTTTCTTGCAGGAATACCTATGTATACTAACTCCAAGATCATTGTTCGGGTTGGGAATTCTCTGAACTGCCATAATCTGAGAATTGATATATTTCCATTTGTGACATCCAGTTAATATCTCAGTGAACTGCCACATCCCTTACTATCCTTGGTCAGTAACTAAGGAGCTTCAGTCCTCACTACTGACTCCAGTGTGAGACTGTCACTTAAATAGGAGTAATATTTCACACTTTTCCCCTAAGAGCATAACAGGAACACATTCTGTAACTTGGGACTGGATTGTATACTTCTGTCCACCCCTAACATAACTCCTTATTATACACTTCAGAGCAATGTGTCCTAGTTTAAGACCTCTGATACACTAACACTTAAATAAATTAAATCTCAAACATCCAAACACTTCTGGGAAGCCTGACACAGATTTCCAGCTCTGTTCCTTCCCCAAAATAATAAGGTAATGCTGCTACCAATCAGAGTGTCTTCGTGACCTTTAAAGGGGGTGTCCAATTCTGAAAATTAGATATTAAAACAAATAGTTGCAAACGACCTAATCAGCCAGGCTTTCAGAGTGGCTCAGGAAGTTATCAAGGCTAGTACAGGCACTCTCAAATCACTAAAGAAAACACTGATTGACCAGCTACAATTTAAGTTAATAAACATATGTAATAATGAGCAAAATGATTAAAAGTATGGAACAGTAATTTCCAATAAACAAACAGAACTCAATCACCAGGAAAATTAAATCAATACTGTAGGACAGAAAAACTCTAACTGATGTAACTGATTAGTTATAATTTTCTGTCTGACTAAAGAACACTGTCCCTGTTCTAAACTAAATTATTACAAGAGAGCAAAGGTAGGCCAACAGTTCTTGGTGAGTTCTTTGGGTATCCACTGCACAGTACCACTGTGAACTGCAACAGGCTGTTATAACTGACAAATGATAAATGACTTCTGTACGTTCTTCTCTAGACTATCGTAACTGTCACAACTATTCCACTTCTAATTTTCATTTCATTTTTTGAAAATCAGCCAACAGCTGTTTACTAAAGTTCCTTCCTGTCTTTCAGCTTCTGACAGTAACACATAGCAACTGTCAACATTTCGATGACATCATCTGGAGATCAGCTGAATCTGAGACAGTTTTCCTTTAGAATCTTTCTTCACAAACATGCACAATTTGAAATGAAAAAGGACACTGTTCAAGTCTGTAAAGCATTCTGTACAAACAGATAATAAATCAACATGTAAAAACCTATTTGCAATATCATAGCTAGTCATGCTAGCATATAATACACGTTAATCTGAAATTATGTAAAAAAATTCAGCCAGACATGCTAGCACAGATGACTGCATATCATTTTCCAAGTGATGTCAACTCTTTGGTGCTCAAGGCATTCATATGTTTTCTTCGTAGGTGTTCTTAAGGTGGTTGCTGACAGTGTCACAGTATATTAACCCCAAGATCAATTTCCTGGTTGGGAACAATGACATAAAGTCATTTGCAAGAGGGCCTTGTGTCTGTGAAAATTACTTGTATCCTTAAAATTGCAGTTGATGGCCAACCATCTACTAACAGTCAGTGTACTAACAGCCCAGTTAAGAAATTTTGTTCCTCTGGACCACAAGTGGAAGTTTAATCCCAATGCCTTATCATCCATGCATGAGATGCTAGAGTTACTCATTACATCAGTGCACACTGTCCAGTATCCAAAGTTCTGGATGAGATCTCAAACTATTCCTTCAAGATGGAGGAAAATAGTTCTATTCACTTTCTCATCACTTGCTCTTTTTCAGAGTTTTCTTTTGAATGTAAAACAAGTATAATTTTTTTTTAATTTTGACTGCTCCTCGCCGATAGTGGCAGCATTGTTTTTTCTACAGTTAGTTTGTGTCATATTTTGTTCTTGCCTCTCAAGGAGATGATCTTTTGATTGGTATTGCACCTGCTCTGTATTGTATTCATCTTACAGCTTGAAGGCTGTGTCATTGATCCCTGTTAAGACTCTCTTCTACACAAGTATTTAGGATTCTGCAATTAAGTACAGAACATACTAATAGGAAATCTTATGTTTCAAAGTGGAAAAGGTTCTTGATTTAATGTGTTGAAAATAAATTTACTTCCTCTTCAGGTATTGCTCAATAATATGCTTGACTGCCCGCCTCTGCTGTTTATTCAGGGACTTTCTTTCTTTCTTTCTTTCTTTCTTTCTTTCTTTCTTTCTTTCTCTTCCTTTGAGGTTCTTTGTTCCAGCATGCTAGTATATCTTCCTTCAGAACCATTTTATAGCTCCCTTTCTGACAGTTGAGATGTTATAGGGAAGTTGGTGTTTACCTCATTGCACTTAGGAAGCAGTTCTTGCATTGTGGGAATTTTTTTTTTTAAGTGAAGTCTTCCTTTGGGCATACATGGTCAAGTCCCATAAATTTTTCTTCCTGTATGACAGTTCGGAAATCTGTTTTATCAGCCTGTAAGCTCTGTGTTGCAACCTGATGTGCTTCTTAACCTTATGTAGTTACTATAAGAATATAGTACTGTTATGTCTAAGGACATGTCCAACATCACTATGAATTGGAAGATTCAGCTTTCTTCTTTTTATTCTCACTCTAAAAAAAAAAAAAAAAAAAGAGTCCAGGTGCTTGAATTGTGCATCTCATGTATCATAGGACACAGTTTTCCACTTAAATGTTTGGATGAATCTATGAATAAATTTAGCTCCAATTTCTCCTCGCATCACCACCAGTACCCCCACCAGGAAATACCCACTACCACTTCTCCCCCAACTATCACTAAAGAACAGGTCCTCACTACACTCTCCAGAGCTAAAAACACTGCATCAGTTTGTCCTGATAATATCCCAGGCTGCCTTCTAAATAACTTGAAGTATGACCTGTCAGACCAACTAGATTCTCTGTTAAACCACAGTCTCCAGACAGGCTTCTTCCCTAGGGAATGGAATGCAACTGTCATCCTTGTACACAAAGTTGGACTATCAACAGACCCAGAGAACTATATTGCTATAAGTTTGACTAGTCTTATATGCAAGGCCGTGGAATGAATTATTGTGGACTTGATAAAAAAAAGATATAGGAAATCTTCAAAAACTGGACTCCTCCCAGTTCAGTTTCGTCAAAGGCAGGTAATTCCTACTAAACTTGGAGGATTTCTTCGAGAAGGTCACTACAGCCATGGATGAGGGCAAAATGGTACAAACTACCTACCTTGACCTTACAAAGGCATTTGACACAGTACGTCTCTCAGGCATTATAGACAAACTCACAAATTTAGACATAAATCCCTATCTCACCCAATGGTTAGCCATCAGACTCACAAGACACATGAAGTTAGGATGGGGGATTCCACCTCCACCAAAAGGACCTGTTACTAGTGGTGTCCTATGGGGTTCAATATTGAGACCTCTCCTGTTTGGAATATCCATCTCTGAAGCCAAGGAAAACATAGAGGGCCTTTGGCATACCAGATTTGCTGATGATTGCAAGCTGGGTGTAGTCATTGAACCCCCAAAGATGTAGGTGTCCTCCAGTAAGGTCTGACACAGACAAATATCTGGTGCCAGATCCATGGCCTGTAACTCAGTGCAACAAAAACGTATATTTATACCCTTTGGGATGACGACCACCCCTGCAAATTACAACAATGATGACAAATCAGACCCAGTGGTAAGCTACTTGGGAACTCTTTAACGGAACTGTTTAAAATCTGTAGTATTCAAATGTATAACAACTAGTACTTGTATGTTAGTAGTCTAGTAATCTTTTGGAGCTTATTTGGAGCCCGGGACTCTATTGAAAATGGACATAAATCCAGTTAGACTATCCCGGTCAACAAATGTAAAATAAAAATAAATAAATAAATAATAAATAAACTCAAGTTGACAGTAACTTGAACTTTGATCACCATGTGTCCTTGGTAGTGAGAAAATTCTTCAATGTAGTGAGAAAATCCTTCTATGTGATACAGTTTATAAGTAAGGGCATGGCATTCACTTCAAGGGAGATCATAGTCCCACAATACACAGCCCTCATTAAATCAATAATCGAGTATAATGCACACTTTGGCATACACCTGACTAGGCATTTGCAACAGCTAGAGCAGCCATCGAGGTTCCTCTCTAAAAGAGTACAGGTTATAAATAAAATGTCCTATGCAGACTGCTTCAAAGCCCTGCTCCTGTACTCGGTCTCCTACAGACTGCAGAGGGGCAATCTATGTCAAACTTATGAGGCATTCTCTGATCCAGCCCTGATGGATATGCTACACATTTGCAAAACAAACAGCACTAGAATTACCTGATCTAAGGATCTAAACTTTACCTGTGAAATAAACAAAATATGTTGAAAGGACAGGTGTCTGTCTCAGAGATTACCCCATCTCTGGAACAGACTCCTCATTCATGTGAAACATACCTCATCCATAAGCCTATTCAAATGCAGTTTAGACCAATGGGTATGAAATCACAAATTCACCACTGGCTTGTCGCCTTTTGCCATTATGGACCGCAACATTTTGTAGATGCCCTAAGGCACAGGCATATACCAAAGCCATTCTAGCCAGTGGACATTGATAATTATGAAAATTGGAGCATGAATGCCTGTGCTTAAAAAGGCTCTAGGGCCATTAGTGTAGTAAGCTCCTATGAGCTTATGAACATATTCGATGTTGTCTTTTCCATTTGGCTTCAACTTGTGGGTTGTCAGATCCGACTGTGATCCAAGACCAGCCATTTCCAATGACTTCAGCCTCTAAGCTCCACTACCTCTACCCATAGTACCTTGCTGTTCCTACCCTTAAACCTCATTTGTCACCTTCCAGAACAGTAACTACATCTCAAGCTCTGCTTTGGTGTGTCCTTTTTGATGTGATTAGCCCTATTCCTCTACCTCTATACCTCATTTTATAGTTGCAGTTTTGTTAGATAAGTAGTGTTGATAGATAGATAAGTACTGTTTAGGTTAGACTAGGTTTAGGTAGTATTTAACTATTTTAATATCACAAGCTGTTCCCACTTTTTTTTTTCTCTGTATGTAGTAGTTTAGCAAAACAAAAGTAGTTTGAAGTAGGTTTTCTTGTCCTAATGGTGTTTTGTGTGTTACTGTGTGTTTACAGTGAATAAGAGTTCTAAAAACTGTATGGTGTGCAGCCACAAGCTTCTGTAGCAGAACATGCTCTACTGATGCATTTACTGCCTTGGGGCCACTCTTTTGGAGACTGATTGGTCCATTTGTGACAACTTTGACACCAGGACCATCAATGAGCTCAGCTAGTCCTCAAGGGTCTTCTACCTCCCAGAGATGCGTTTTTCTCATCTTCTTCCACTAATAAGTCAGACAAGAGTGATCGGGGATGGAGTGAGGGTGCTAAGGACCCCTTACTGCCTAAAGGAGATTGCAAACAAGCAACTCCCCCTGCTTCTAATAAGCTCTGAAGGTCCAATGATCTTTGGCAGCTGGACCTGTGGATCCTCTGGCTGCTTCAGCTATGGCTTTGTATCTGACTCCTCCAACCTGTTGCCCATCAGTGCAGACTGCTGGAAGGGTTTCACCCTAAACCGCTTAAAGGGGATTGCAAACGAGCAGCTCCCCCTGCTTCTCACCAGCCGGATCTGAAGGTCCATAGTCCTTTGGCTCCTCCTGCTGTTTCCAATACAGCTTCACATCTGAGTCATTGGATCCATTCCCCATTGGTGCAGAGTACTGGGAAGGCTTCTTCCCAGATGCTTAGGATCCCTAGCCCTTTCCTATCAAAACAGGCTTTGTCAGGCAAAGTAAATTCTCCTTTTTGCCCTTCACTCCTAGGGAGCTGTCCCCAGAGTCATCCTTTTTTCAGCCCCCTTATCCAACTTTCTTTTGTTCAGGCCCAGTCCTTCCAAGCCCTCCTCGGTAGCCTCTTAAACTCAGTTGGTCCACTCGGTCAGGAGTATTAAACTTGCCGATTTAGAGCAGCTGATGTGGTCCTTCGTACAACTAGGTCTGATTCCATTGACCTCGGGTCCTTGACCTAACGCTTCAACTCCAACTGGTTTGTTTTGTCCCTTGGGCCTTATGGCTCTGGGATTTCCAGAGTCGGTTTCCTTTCCACCGTTCAGGTTGAGTATGCTGGCATAAGCAATTCTGATCCCCAACCCTACCTTGACTTTTTAGACTGCAGCGGTCTCACAGTTGACCCTTCAAGGCTGGGGTTTCTGGGTTGGGGTCAGCAGTTCGAATCTCTGCATTGTCTCCCCCTCTCAGCTTCATGGCACTTGATAGTTTGGCTCTAATCTTGGCACTGAGGCAGATGGGAGTGGTGCCAGTGTCTGGCACTGGAGTCTTCAGATCCCAGGGGTACAGACGTCAGGCTGTCAGCTTCAGTCTTCTCCTTTGACATGTAAAAAGGAAGCGGTCCATACCAGAGATGCATGGTCAGCATCAACTGGCATCTCACCCTTCTTTTCTGTGACTCACACCAGCTTGCTTTAGGATAGCCCACTCCTATAAGCCTTCAAATCACCTTGCACTGAGGGCTCCCTGCCTCTTCTACCTCTCCTCTGGACTTTCCTGTCCCAGAGGGTCATCGCAAAAAGTGGTGCAAGTGGAAGCTCCTTTATTCTGTGGAGGAATCCCTCGCCAAAGATACTGTCCTCAAGGAAGGAGAGGGTCTCCAAAATCCCACAATGGGGATGGCTGTTTTAGTGATCTCATGGAGCTGCTTCACCAGTGTAGGAGCTGGCCTGCCAAAGCCCCATCTCCAGAGGAGTCTGTATTTTTTGGAGGCATTCAGGGTGGACCTATCCAAGTCCTGGGTGGCTCCCTCTCCAGATGCACTTATTGACTTAGTGTCACAGAAGGCCTGGAGACAACCTTATGTGGTGCAGCCTATGCCTACAAAGCCTGATAAGATATTGTCCCCTGTCAGAGATTGACAACATTGGTATAAGGGTTCATTGGCAATATTGGTATAAGGATTCAGTTGTTGATGTCATTGTGGTGGTAGCAGCCACCAAAAAGGACATCTCTGAAGAGACTTTGTCTGTCCATCCCCCAACATGGAATTCATGGCATTGGACCAGTTAAGGAAGTATGCCTACTCATTACCAAATTTGCACTGAGAGTGTTAAATTGCCTGGCTCACTTGATAATGCTTCAATTGGACATCATGTTTGAAGTGTCAAGAGCAGTTAAGGCAAAGCAGGCACCAGAGTTTCAAAAATCTCCAGAGATACAATCGTCCACATTACAGTCCATTTCCAAAGTGTCAGTGTGCCTGCTTTCCAGTACTACCAATAGCATTTCACAAGCTGCTGGCACCGGAATTGCCATAGATTGCCGTGCTTGTTTGAAGTTGTGCAGCTTTGCAGACTTGCAGCTTTTCAGACTGCTTTAAGGCATGTTTTATTAACAACCCTTTTGATGGCTCCTCACTGTTTAGGTCAAAGATTACACACATTGACCAGAAGTGAACCAGATAGAAAGACGTTGTCTGTTGTCAGTGTGTTTTTCATCACACCCCAGCGGACCTTTTGTAGCAACCAGAAAGGGAGTGGGGCAAGTGTCTCTTCTTTAGAAAAGTACAGCAGTCTTTTCAAGGTACTCCTATGGAGGGTTCTTCTCACGGCAGCAGGGAGGGTAAACCATATGGACGCCTGTCACACAGCAGAGGTGGTCTGCAGAACCAGAGCTTCCATTGAGTCTTTTCTTGGATGCTTCAGGGGCTATCACCACAGATGCATTGGTGTTGAGAGTCATATCCAGAGGTTACATGATTCCATTTTTATTTTCACCTAAAGAAAATGCCAAACATCTTCTGAATATGCCACCCTAACAGAAAAGGGATACAGCTATCAAGATTCAAAAACTGTTGAAAAATCGAGTCATCCAAGAGGTTCCACCAGGCCAGTGAGGATCTGGGGTCTATTCCAGCTTCTTTTTGGTTTCAAAGAAAAATAAGGACCTCAGAGCAGTTTTGGATTTAAGCAAGTTAAATCACTTTGTAAAACAGACCAAGTTCCAGATGGCCACAGTGCTGTCCATTCTACCTCTTTTGAGGAAGGACGACTGGATGTGCCCAGTCACTCTCAAGGACGCCAGATGGCCACAGTGCTGTCCATTCTCCCTCTTTGTGGAAGGACGACGATGTGCCCAGTCAATCTCAAGGATGCCTACTATCATATAAGGATAGTGAGACAGTCCAGGAAATGTCTGTGCCTCCAGCTGGGAGCCAGTCATTATCAGTCCAGGGTGCTGCTCTTTGGTCTCACCAACACTTCCCCCGGGTGTATACCAAATGCGTGGTAGTCATGGCAGCGTGGCTTAGGCTGCAAGGTTTCCAGGTATTTCCTTAAATGGACAATTGGCCTCTCACTGCCTCCACAAGAGCATCTGTAGTCAGGGCCAATGATTCCTTACTCCAGTTGTGTCTCATTAGAAATCACCAAGAAATGTCAAAAGTCCAGCTTTCAGTCTGTTCATACATTTGAGGTTGTAGGCTGTTAGTTAAACACAGTTTCTCAGATTTTAAGACTTCCAGCACACAGAGTTACTACCCTTCATATTTAGGCCAGTCTCGTATTGTGTAACAGAAAACCTCATTCTTGTCTGTTTCAGAGCCTTTTAGATAACATGGCTGCAGTGATTTGCTTAGTCCTCCTGGCAAGGTAATGTATAAAGATGCTGCAGTGCACATTTGTGACTCACTAGTCTTACTTAACCCTTTCCATGGATTTTCCCATAATTTTGATAGGAATCTGTCATATTCAAATCAGGTGGTGGTTGGAGTCTCCTGTATATTCTGTCGGTAGACCATTTGTTCTTTCTCCCTCACAGTGCAGTGTCACAATGGATGCCTCCCTTCTCAAGTGGAGGGGGTGTTTTGAAGGGAAGACAGTTGAAGGGAGTTGGTCTATGCTCGAGTCCAGTCTTCACATCAGTGTCTTGGAGATAAGAGCAGTCTTCCTTGCATTGCAGGGTTTTCAGGACTTCCTCCCCAAGGATGTGATTTCAGTGAATTTGGACAATATATCCTTGGTTTGGTATCTGAACAAGTTGGGAAGAATCCAGTCTTACCCTCTTTGTCGGGAGGCCATGAGATTTTGGCAATGGGTGATTTCATATCAATGGTTTCTGATAGCACAGCACATCTTGGGGAAAGCCAACATTTTAGCAGATAGTCTGAGCAGGAACATCCTTCTTTCTCATGATTGTTCCCTAAATTCTGAGATTAACTGCTTGGAACTTCTGGAGTTGGGGCACTCCTTGTTGCAATTTGTTTGCTTCCCTGTCCAGCACCAAGCACAACCTTGTTATGTTTTAGTTTAACCGCAGAGAGAGTCACCCAGGGACTCTCTCCTGTATGCTTGGCCCTAGGTTTAGTTTATGCCTATCCCCCAGCTCTTCTGATAATAAAGTTTCACCAGAAAGCTGCCCGTTGCAGATTGACATGGTCCTCATTGCTCCTTTTTGGCTCTGTCAGGTGCACTTCCCTTTTATGTGTCCTTTTCCGCAGTACCCAGTTTAGACTCGCCCAGCCTCCAGATTGTCGAACTAACCACATGATTTCTCCAACTCCCATAATGGCCAGAGACCCCAAGCTCTATGATAGGCTATATCACTTTTTATCCTCTTCCCAGAAACCTTTTACCCAGAGCTGGATCCAGTGCTGGGTGACGAAGGCAGTCACCTAGGGTCCACTGAAAAGTATTACTTTTTTAAGGGGATTATTCTTTAAGAACACCCCTTGCATCTGGTTGTACCCACCTGTTACATCTGTATGTGATCATTGCACATACCTGTTGTTTATATCTTACTTTCTGCACAGAATTTGAATTCACAGACCATGGATGGACATGGAAGAGGATTGTGGTTGTGCAGGCCAAGAAGCACAAGTAAGAGAGATGGTAGTGGTAATTTACCCAGGTGCAAACCCTTTACCTTAGTTACAGGTAGCAAGAGCCTGAATCCTCTATTCCAACTAACAAGCTGCTAAAAACTTAAGTTTTCAAGTGCATTTTGAAGGAATTGAGTTTCAGGTGCATTTTTCAAGGAATTGAGTTTCAGGTGCATTTTCAAGGAATTATGAGCTTTAAGGAAAGAGAGGTTTTGTTTAGCAAATGGTATCACTCTTGTGCTATAGAATTGAAAAGCATTGTTAGTAGCTCAACAGGTAGCATACTTGCTTTTGATGCAGAAGGCTGAGGGTTCTACTCCAACAGCATATAGAAGAAGGATTGCTGATACCATGTTGTACGTTAAGGGTGGGGGTGCAGTAGTCGTGAGTCTAGTAACTATGAACCTGTTATCAGTTTGCCAACCATTCCCTGTTGCAGTATTACCAGCTTACCATTTCTGTAATGTAACATAGGCAATTTATTCTTCAAGGGTAGCACTTAATTTGTAGATGAAATACTGAAATATAAAGTTTGGTAGCAGCAATCTCTTCATTAGTTACAGATCTCTGTAATGTGGAATATTAAGATGACTTTTTATTTCTGCAGAGGTTATTTATATTGTCTGATATTGGTGGATTGTAATGACAGAAGTCTAAGTAGCCTTTTATGGTTGAAATGTTCTGAACTGGGCAGTTTTGCATTGGTTCATACATTCTGTTTCATTGCTTACTGGAAAAATGTTCAAAACTATAAATTTAAAACACGCTCTAACAAGTTGTCTGTGTTACGTACAATCAGGTTAGGCATGTTTGTGTGGTCCTAAAATATGTGCAAGGGGCCTATGATTTGAAAACAGCCCAAAGTTAAACTTCTGTCTACCACTGGCCAGATGCATTTTTTTGAATGTGGTTTTCAGTCCCATTTAATGAATTTGAGTTTCACAGCGAGCAGTACTTATGGTAACTGGAGAGAAATAGCCAAGTAATGGGACACTGGAATGGTGGGAGTGGGGCTGCATATGGGGGGGGGGCAGGGTGGCTTCATATGGGGGGGTGCCCTAATCCATTACCCTACCTAGGGCCCCATTTGACCATGATCTGTCTCTGCCTGCAAATTGTATGCTAATGACTGGAAGGGCTTCACATTATGGGCACCTTCTAAAGGTTTGAACCCTTTCTCAGTGCCTTTGGATGCCATTCTTGATTTCTTTGCTGGTCTGTTTCAATCTGGATCTAGTTAGTCCACTTTTTAACTTGTTAGCTACTATGTCCAACGTTCATATTAGCAGAGCTAATACTCCTGTAGTAGGGTTGAAGATATCCAAGGCCTTTCTCAGAGAGGTATTCTTGTTGTAACCTCCTGTTTGGGATCCTGTTCCTCCTTGGGATTTACTTTTTATGCTTCACATTCTTGCTGGCTCTGCTTTTGAGCCTTTAGCAGTAGTCACGAAGGAGTTGTTGTCTTGAAAGACTCTTTTCTTGGTGGCTGTTACTTTGGCCAGGTGTGTGTCAGAACTGCAGGCCTTATCCTTGGTATATCCATAACTGGTCTTTCATAAGGATAGGGATTCTGTCAGAATGGATCCTGCCTTTTTGCCAAAGGTGGCATTAGAAACTTCTTTGACTCAGGTCAATCATTTACCAATGTTTTTTCCTCAATTTTTCAAACAAGATCATATTTACTGCATTGTCTTACAGGAACTGAGATTTTATTTGGATAGAACCAAGTCCTTCAGGAAGACTTAGCAGCTGTTTGTCTCCTTTTCAAAGGCAGGTTGGGCATGTCATCGTCTAAGTCTACCTTATCTAAATGGCTTTCTGACTGCATTTCATTGGGATATAGATTAAGAAGAAAGTCTTTGCCTTGTAAACTAAATGGTCACTCTGCCACGAACTGTGGCTACTTCTACAGCTTTTTTCTTGAGAGTTTCTATCAGTGCCATGTCACATTTGTCAGTCACTTATTCCCAAAATACTTAAATTGAGGCTTTCCTCTGTCAACACTTTTCTGGAAACTCAGTGTCTTATACCTTGTCCAGTCCAAGGTGGAGGAGTCCGCATCCCCAGAAGTCCCTTTTTCTGCAAAAAAAGCTTAAAAGGCTTCAAACAGATACACAGTCTAACATTTTCTTGCTCGATGCCTGCTGAAGTTTCAGAACCTGTGTTATGTCATGTTTTCTTGTAGTTGTCCTCTACCGAGACCTCGTTGAAGGCCGGTATAGTTCATGAGACCTTGTAGGCTATGACTATGTCTGATGAACTATGACTTCTCATTTCCAAGGCCCCTCACAGCATCCCCCAAATAATAGTTGGGGAAAAGATCCCAGGTATGTTAATAGAGCTAAGGCAGGGTTCTGAACCTCTGCATCTCATCCAGGTGGACATCATGCCAAAAAGGGAAAAAACAGATATGCAACCTCTCCCTCAGCTGCTAGGGAGAAGAAGTGGATTGATTTTTTTCAGGGCTTGTTTAAAGCTGTTATGGCTCTAAAACCGGAGTCCTTTGGATCTCCACAACCATGGGCTACACCTCTAGAACCCACTATGGTATCTTCTTCTTCTGAAGAAGAAGAATAGGATTGATTCAGTCCACTCTTTAGACTACTCCTCTCAGCTGCATTCCCCCTGGACAGATGTCTTTAGATGAAGAAAATTCCCTTTCTCTGGATTACCCTGTTAAGCTTCATTTGGAGAAACTATCCAGAACATGATGAAACATTTTGAATGGTAATCCACTCAGATTTCTGATGTACTGTAGAAGTGTTACTGCCTGTTGAAAATGGAGACTCATGCTCTTTCCCCAGTCCCTCCTGTGCTTGAGGCTTTCCTGGACACCTTTCAGTCCAACTCATCAGCGCCTGAGTGTCAACCAGTACATGGACATCACCACAGTCATGCAATACATAAACAAACAAGGATGCACCAGGTCTTAACAAATTATGCATGTTAGCACAGGAGGCATGGAGCTTAGCCACCCAGATGGGCATCACTCTCACAGCCTTGTATATCCTCTCACAGGACAGTGTGCAGGCAGACTTTCTAAGCTGATCCTTGAAGAACTACAAATGGACCCTAAACAAACATGTCTTGCAGACCATCACTCTTCAGTCTAGCACACCTCAGACAGATCTCATTGCATCACCAATCAACCATCAACTCTCCATTTCTGCATCGGGGAGCTTTGTCCTTAGCCTGGAGGACCGATGCCTTCTCCTTCCACTGGATAGGGAAGTTCCTCTATGCCTTTCTTCCACTACCTCTACTTCCAAAAATTATTCTCAAAGCACAAAAGGAAGCACCCCAAGCACTGCCCTCCCTTTTGGCCAAGACAACATTGGTATCCCCTGCTATTTCACCCGACAAAGGGAAATTACAGGAAAATACCACTACAACCTGACTTGATTACTCAACATAAAGGATTGCTTCTCCAAATCTTTCCTCACTCAGTCTGGCTGTGTGGATGATAGGATTTTTATCTCTCAAAGGCACCTATCCTCTGAGGAGGTTGTTCAAGTCCTATAGGAAGCCAGGAGACCTACTTCTAGAAAATCTTACACAGCTAAATGGAAAAGATTTTCTTACTGGCAAACACAGTCAGGGCCCAGTCTTAACACAGGTCCCTGCTGTCATACAATATCTTTGTGAATTACTTCATTCAGGTTTGGCTTACTGTTCTATCCAAGCACCCCCTGTTGGTCATCAGTGCCTGTCTGTCTCTCAATCCCCCACTTATGACCAGAGTGGAGGTCAAGTTTGATGAGGGGAGCTCTGCATCATAACCCATCTCTTCTCCTTGGGATCTAATTTTTGTGCTGGAAAAGCTTACATTGCCTCCCTTTGAACAAGCATCCTCTGCATGTTTAAAATTCTGCACATGAAAAACTGTTCTACCCTTGTGTCTTGCCTCTGCTTGGAGAGTTTCTGAGTTGCTAGATGTCTTGGCCATTCTGTTTCTTCTTATTTTTCACAAGGACAGGTTGACTGTCAGGGCTAATCTATCTTTCATGCCTGAGGTAGTGAATGAACTGTCCCTCTGCCAGGCTCTTCACCTACCCCCTTTCTTTTTCAGTCTGAAAATAGGGAAGAAAGAAGCCTACATTTTCTGTACATGCATAGACGACTAGGATTTTATCTGGACAAAACCAAATCCCTCAAGAAGATTGACCAGCTGTTTGTATCTTTTATGAGCCCTAGGTTTTGGCCAAATGGTCACCAAATAAACTATTGTGACTTGGATCTCTTAGGCCACCTCCTTCTGCTGTTAGCAGTATGGTATGTCCTTGCCTTCTTGCCTAAAAGCTCATTTCACTAGGGCAGTAGCTTTGTTAGGGGCCTTTCACAAGGGAGTAGATGCCAGGTCTATCATGGAAGCTGCTGCTTGGTCCTCTTTACACACTTTCACCAAGCACTAAAAACTGATGCTTTTTCCATATCTGGGGCTGCTTTTACCAGGTCTGTCTTGTGTGGACTGCTAGGCAACTCATTTACTCATTAGCCAACCACACTTCTCTGTCTACTACCTTCATCTCTGGGAATCACCCATACGTCAGGAGTACTGCAACAACAATATCAGTTAGAACATAGTTCATTTGTGTAAGAACCTACCATAACAGTAGATGTCCTAGTGATCACTGTTACAGTATTCCTTCCCACCCTCTTTCCCCTTTTCTCTTGCTTACTTCAACCACCTTATCCCTTTGCTTTAATCTATGTTCTACTCTGCTTCATGGAAATGGGGGAGTTAACTTACTTGTTCAAGCTACACCCCTCCTATTTTACTCGTATCTCTCTCTGAATAATCTTCAGGCCACTATGTTAGCGGTAGTCTGAGTTTCATGCTCGTACGTGCATCTGTACACCTCTTTGCTTACAAGCCGAGGTCATGTGTCAGACATATAACCTCAGGAAGGTAAAGCATTGATACCCTGGCTCATGTCAGTGGGCATTGATACCCTGGCCCATGTCAGTGGTGACATCCGATATGTCAGGAATTCTGCAACAGTGAACCGTAGGACATCTACAGTTATGGTAAGTTCTTAGACAAGGGTACTTTCCCCACCTCTTAACTACAATATTAATATTTTCTGCCTTACTAGTTCCTCCTCACCTTCATTTCTTTGAATTTCTAAGCACTAGTCATATGATCCATTGTCTATTTGACAAACCCACTAATACATCTCTTCAGATATTCAGTGTCCAACATCTACTAATGCATAAGTATCTTTTGTACTGCAATAGTTGGCTCTGTTTCATGTGAATGTAATCTAATTAGTAAATGTGGAATTGTTAATGTATATTACTTATCGTGCATTCATGTATATTATTGAATGTTTAAGAATCATTTTGGAGCTTTTCTCCATGGGGCCTCTTCTAAAAAAAAAAATCCAGTCAGACAGATCTGGTAAACAAAAGCAAAATAAAATTAAATGAAAAAAAATTGCCCTTTTTTCTTTGATCACTGTTGGATCCCTTTTAGCAACCAGTATTATTACTCCTCTTTTCCTTTGTCCCTGATATTCTGCTGATTGTCCATTCTGAAGTCCTTTCTTTGTCGAATTCATATGCTCATGTCTATCCAAATGACTGTGCCTTCTTAACTTCACTGAACTACTTGCCACTGCACCTTTAAATGTTAATTTCTCTCAACACAGGATGCTTAGAACTCTTAAGATTAATTACTTGCACATGCAGTCAACTGGTCTACAAGTAAAGGCACCCAGTAGTGAGAAAAAATCTAACAACTCTACAGATGCCGGTTCTTTGAGTTTGCCCCAACATAGACATGCGTTTTCTCAAGATAGGTATATGAAGCACCATCTTAGACCTGAAGAGTCCTCATTCTTCATGTGTTGTGCTCAGGTATTGAGTAATCCCTGTGTAGTTTCAGGAACAGTCCTGGTTTCCATTTCACAATTGGGCATTGGAGCCTACTCCTGTGTTGGAAAGACAGAGTGTTTTATGCCTGACTCTTCATCATTTCAAAGAAGCTGGGACTTCGCAGTTTCATTGAGTACCTTCACTGTCCAGCTGGTCATACCCGTTTTACTACAAGGAGTCTGCATGGTGTTGTAGTACTTGATGCAGCCAGAAAGGATATCAGCATTTGGGAGCACTGTGAGAGGTTTCTTAGGTGAACACAACTGCACATCTCAACTGTTTCTAAAGAGTTCAACAGGACATTTGCAGTGGTGGTAAAGGTACTGCAGGGGAGGAGTCTTCTGGGGTTTCTTGCACAGTAAGCTCTTTGTAGATTTGTTGCAGAACTCCCCAGCAGAGACGGTCTTTGATTTACTTTGGATGGAATCTCTAGAGGTTGGTATTGATTTAGTGACTGAAGTAGTCTATATACCATTTTAGCCATAACTCTCTCCTTCAGACACAATATACAGTATTACTTAATTCATGTCATCCAAATATGCAAAACCTTGCTTCCGCATTAAAGCAAAAATGGTTTAAACATGCATATAGTGTCAGTATTTAAAAAACTAAAATGGTGATATAATCAAAATTATACAGTATATTATATACAGAGAGTTATCACTTTATGTCCGTCAGATAAAACTGAGTAATATGCATAAATATAACCAACATATTCATTTATGATCAGTTATAACATCCTAAAGTAGGGTCAGGAAGTTGTTCCCTATTTGGTGAAGTGCCTTCTTCCACCATAGTCAGTGAACTTGTAGACTGTTTTTCTGTGAATCAGACCCCTGCTTAATTTAGACCTCAATCATTGCATACTCATTGTGCGTATATCTGGAATAACAGACCATAGTAGGTCATGATCATGTGGATGACAGAACTTTGACTAGGAACCAGCTTGTCAGTAGTTCCTGAAGGTGTTTCTCCAACTGTGACCTCCTTCAAAAAAATCCAGTCCTCCCTTCTTGTTAGTCTACCATCTTTTGAGCTACCTTTCTCAGTGGACATAAAATTCATCTCTTGTGAGTCCTTATTCTTTGTGACCATCATCTCAGCAATGCAGGTTTAAGAGCTTCTGTCTTTTTATTCCCAGAAGAACCTATTTGGCCTTCCACATTCTCCAGTTTTCCTTATAACAGAGCCTTGTGTTGTTTTTCTTTTAAAAAATTATTTTAAAGCTATTCCTTAGTCTTTCAGTTCATCTTTCTATTTTCTTTCAAGTAAAGAATACAGGAGATTGAGCTCCTTTAAACCTTTGATGTACACTATCAGGAATCCAGGGGAAGAAGACTTTTCATACCTTGAATGTAAACTACAAGGAATCCAAGAGAATGCAGGAGGACAGTGTCCGTCATAGCTTGGATGTACGCTTCCAGAAGTACAAAGCCCTTCATACCTTGAATGTAAACTACAAGGAATCCAAGAGAAAAAGGCTCACAGTACCATGGATTGTACACTACCACATACCTTCAACAAAATTGCTGTTTGGGCCTCTTAAGAGTTGAGCTTCTTTTAGTAATATTTTGATGCATGGTTTGGCCTCGACCTTTCTGACTGTTGCCTCTTGAGAGGTTTGTTGATGCTCAGGATTCTTTCCAGTTGTCAATACATGATTTGGCCTCGACCTTTCTGACTGTTGCCTCTTGGGAGGTTTGTTGATGCTCAGGATTCTTTCCAATTGTCAATACAAAGGTCTCTTAAAATAAGATATAATAAGTATGAGTATTACTCTACTCCTATCAGGTGATCTTCATGAAGGCCCCTTGGTGTGGGTTATACATTATTCTCCTTCTTATCCCCAAGCTGTTGAATTATGGTTCTTCTACCAGTCTTGAGTTTCTTGTGTCTTTTAAATATGTTGTCAGTTTTTTAGTTGTTTTCATTCAGATGCTGTTTGCTCATGTTCAGGGCAGAAAACTGTTCAGGCGGAGACTGGGTATGTTGTCATAACCTGAAACATCAAAACCACTGTGTGCTGTGATGATAATATGTACACTGAACTAAAGCACAGCAGGTAGGTATCTTTGAAGAGTTTTGCTGAGAGGAGGTTGTCAGGAGGCTGATCCCAGCTACTACCTGCTGCAGAGGGGCATCTCAAAGATTAAATGATATGATGGGTGCATTCATAGTTCTTATTTCCACTGTATTAACATCTGTATTTTTCATCTCCAGATAAGAAATTCTAGAATCAGACTCTACAAATGTGAAGTTCAAAAAAGACGTGCTGGAGTTGAGATAGTCCATGAAGGTTCTCACATCATTAATTGAACCTTCCGTCAGTATAAAGATGTCATCCAAAAATCTGGTGTAAAAATCGATTTTGAACTGACCGTTGTAATTGCCAAGCACATATCTGTGTTCCCATTCAGCCATAACAATGTTGGCAAAACTGGCCCCTACTGGTGAGAGCCCATGGCTACACCAGTCTTCTGTAAATACATCTCTCCCCCAAATGTTACAAAGTTGTACCTCAAAATGACATCTAACAGTTCCTGCACCAATCTGATTTCTACACTGCAAGCATTGTGATGCAATAAATGGTCAGTGACCCAGTCTGCCCCTGTGGCATGAGGAATAGACGTATAGAGGTCTTTTATGTCTATTGTCAAAATATGTTGAAAAGGAAACACACATTTGTAAGGATTCGTGGGCTTTTTTGAAAGCCATAGGTGCTTTAGAATTCAAGAGAGGTCATAGATTTTTGACAATAGACATAAAAGACCTCTATACGTCTATTCCTCATGCCACAGGGATAGACTGGGTCACTGACTGTTTATTGCATCACAATGCTAGCAATGTAGAAATCAGATTGGTGCAGGAACTGTTAGATGTCATTTTGAGGTACAACTTTGTAACATTTGGGGGAGAGATATATTTACAGAAGACTGGTGTAGCCATGGGCTCACTAGTAGGGGCCAGTTTTGCCAACATTGTTATGGCTGAATGGGAACACAGATATGTGCTTGGCAATTACAACGGTCAGTTCAAAATCGATTTTTACACCCGATTTTTGGATGACATCTTTATACTGACGGAAGGTTCAATTAATGATGTGAGAACCTTCATGGACTATCTCAACTCTAGCACGTCTTTTTTGAACTTCACATTTGTAGAGTCTGATTCTAGAATTTCTTATCTGGATGTAGACTTATATAAAGACATTTCTGCTGGTAGCTTTAAGGCTAAAATATTTTGGAAGAGTTCCTACTCTAACACCATGTTACACTTCACCAGTGCCCATCTGGGGCACCAGAAAAGAGGGGTAGTTAAGGGGCAACTTGTGCGCGCTGCTCGAATGGTAACTGACGATGAATCCTTTTTAGAAGAATGTGAGTTTATTAAGGGATTGTTTCTGCACAGAGGTTACCCAGACAAGTTTATTCATGACCTGGTTACTGAGGTCCAGACTAAAAGGTATGGGGGTGTTTATAAACCTATTTTACAAAGCAGTTTGTTCACAAGTTGTTCACTAGAACATCTATCTCCAGTTATGCCTGAAGTCTTTTTAGACAGCAAGAAAGTTGACACTTCTATCTCCTTCATCACCAATTACAGTGCTGAGATTCACCTAATTAAGGAGGTGGTTGTCAAGAACTGGAGTATTTTCTTGTGTTATGATGCCTTACAAGCCAGGTTTGGTACTTTGCCTAGGTTTATATATAGGAGGGTTGGCAACCTCAAACGGATATTAGAAACAAAAAAGGACACTCGTGTTAGAATAGAGGGCACTTTCAAATGTGAGAGTTGTAAAATGTGTAGGCATATTGCCACTGGTTCGAGCTTTAAAATTGCTGGGTCTTCTTTTTCCACTGTTGGTAGATTCAACTGTAAATCTCGATCGGTTGTTTATTTGGCTTGCTGCCAGTCTTGCCCAGCGTTTTATGTGGGCAAGACTGACAGAGGTTTTAATGAAAGAATCTATGAGCATTTATACTGTATTAGGAAAAACAAGTGTGAAAATGCTTTGGCGAAACATGTTAATGACCACCCTCAGCACAGTTTTACTTTTAGGGTGTTAGGACAGGTTTCCTTTGACATCAGGGGGGGTCCTTTCCAACTACTATTAGAGTGCCTAGAAGTGATTTGGCAGCTGAAACTCTGTTCATATAGACTTCCAGGTCTCAATGACAGAGTAAGTTTAGCTTGCATTTTGAAACTTAGAAGTATGCAGTGGTAATTATTACTACTTTTCATTTATTATTTTTTACTTTTTACCATTTGTCATTAAAAAGGTTTTATATACTATGTTTTTTGGTTTCAAACATTTTAAACATTTTATGTTCATATATATTTCCATTTTGTTTTGTTTTTAAAACACATTTTTCATAGATTGACTTTTGTATGCAGTAGTACTTTAAGAAGTTTTGAGATCAGCTTTTTCCCACACATTGATGTCAGTGAGTTTTAACCAGTTGGTTGGTCCATTCAACTGCATCATGTGTTGTTAATTGTATATTTAAGGAGTTTTTTACATTTTCTACCTTTTGATGTCTGTCTGAAGAAGTTCAGTCTTTTTGAACGAAAAGTGGATGTTAATAAAACACTTAACATTGGATTTTTTGCTGCTGGTTCTGCTGACGTGGATTTTATTATATCTTTAAGAATCTATATCTTTGAAACGGGGTACTGAATGTAGTCAGAAGTGAAGATTTGCAATCAAGCATCACTTGCCCAAATGAACTCTTTGCATCTAACGCATAAAAAACAGTGGCATTCGGTATCAAGGCTGCAACTTCTTCAACTGTACACATGGGATGATGCACTCTCTTCAGTGCTTTGTTCAAATCTCTTGGGTCAATGCATATTCTGATTTCATCTGAGCCTTTTTTATGAGCTGCTACCATGGACGACACCCATTTGGTAGGTTCTGCAACTGGACAAATTACACCTTGTTGCACCATTTGTCCAACTAAGCTTTGACCTCATGCTACATAGCTATCGGAACTCTTCTTGCTAGTCTGACAACTGGACTGATTTCTGGGTCTAACTTCATGGAATACACAACTAGAAGTTTGCCCAATTTGTCATTGAAAACATCACTATACTGTGAAAAATAGTATTGGTGAAGTTGCAACATGTGCTTGTTTGATGAACTTCTTTAGTAAAAGAAAGCAGATTCATTTTCAAACTGTCTATGGGACCCAATAATGACTGCATAGGTCTGCAAACCATATAGAGCAATAGGCTATAATAGTTCTTGGCCACATAACAAGAAAGCACTACTGAGCCTTCGGTTTGGATTTCCTCACCTCCATAAGCAACAACTTTTGCACAACAAGTCACATTTAGTTCTTCACCAGCTCTGACCCTTGCAAAAGTATCTGCAGACATGACATTACACTTTGAACCAGTGTCTACATCAAGCTTGGTGGATTTACCATTGATCCAGACAGTACAAAACACTTCATTTCTTGTCAATAAATGTACTGCATCAATCTTTTCACCAATTACTGATACACCATCTACACAGAAAGCAGACTGTTGCAGGTCTGTTTGATTAACATGCTCTTTGGATGACCCTTCTTTGCAGTTGTGTGAGGCTTACTGGATTTACAAAATCTTTGGAAATGGTTCCATTTCTTACACTTGTGACATTGCTTACCAAATCCTATACACTTTTCTTTTTTGGATTCATGTTTGGCACCACAGTTGCAACAGTTAACAATAAAGCTTTATTTGGGTTTTGCTGATTCATTTTTATGCGGTCATGAGCAACGTCTGTTTTGCACTAGGTACCCTTGGTTTAGCACTGATCATGCTCCTTTAACTGAACTGTTCTTAGAATGTGCTAGAAGACTGTGGGTTTTACCTAGAGGCCCCACAGGGGCTGCTGCTGCCATGTGCTTAGGCCTGCTTTTGCCTGTCACATGTTGCGTGCTGTCCACATGAGCCTTGGAGCCTACTGAAACCATGCTGTTATCACTAGCAAGCATATTTGTGTGCCTTTCTGTAACTTCATGAATCTGACAAATCTCAGTGGCTTTATTCAGCGTTAAATCACTGTCACAAAGCAAAATCTTTCTCACACCAGCATTATTAATACCACATAACGAGTCTGTCCTTTATTAACTCATCCTTTAAGTCACCAAACCTGCATATTTTAGCTTTGTTCCTCAGATCAGTAATATAAGCTGTGAAAGTTTCCTTGCATTTTGATTCCTCATGTAAAACAAATGCCTATCTAGGGTTGCACATCTCTTGGAATTTGCGCTTTAAACACTTGGGAGTCTTCCCTTGATTCAGCCTGCACAACAACACGATGAGTTTCCCCTTTACCGTCATACCCTGCTAGTGCATAGACAAATGAACGCTCCCTTTTAATGGCTTTTGACCCTGCTATGTTCAGCAAAATGAATGCCCTGGTATGTGCATCTTTATCAGAATAAGCAGCTTATATAAATATATCATATTCTTGCTCAAATATTTTCCAGTTCTCTGCAGTATTCTGATCAAACAGAAGTGGTTGTGGCTCACGAAATCTGTCTGCCATATTAACATATCTCAGTGAAAACTCTTGCAAATATGCACAAACATACACACTTGTACATACACATATACATGTGCTTGAAATTTATGCCAGTACTTGTAACAAAACCACAAGCCTTTGTAAAACTGAATTTCACAAAATAAGTTTCCTGAGCACTGCAGCACTTTGAAATCTCTTCACTGCAAAAGCCACTTGCCTTGGAGTTATTTTACTATATGAGCTGTTTGCCGTTTATCTTATAAAGGCAATAATGCTGCAGTCATTTATCATCATCATTTTACTGTATGAGCCTTTGTCTTGTAATTACTTTAATGCCAAAGCCATTTATCATCATTTTACTGGCAAAGTCATTTATCATCATTTTGAACAACTGCACAGTGCAAATAAACTGAACAATAGAAGCTGAGGGCAAGAAACATTTCAAGTGTACTTTGTGAATATACCATCTCGAAGCAATAGCACTTTATGAATGAACTGTCTTGAAGCAACTGCACCTTGCAAATAAGCTATCTTGAAGTAAGGGCACTCTGCAAATAAACTGTTTTGAAGTAATTGCACTGTGCGAATAAACTGTTTCGAAGTAATCGCACTTTGTGAATAGACTGTTTCGAAGTAATGGCAATTTGTGAATGTACTGTCTTGAAGTAATTGCAATGTGCAAATATACTGAGCAGAATAAGCTCAGAGTGAGGAAACACCACAAAATACCGCACTTTGTGAATAAACAATACACAGCACACTGAAATTTCTCCAAAATGGCTGCACTTTGCCAAACAACTCTGTATAGTGCAAGAGACACTCTGTAATGGTGGCATTCGGTGAACAGACACACCCAGACACAAGAAACTTTTTAAAATGGCTGCACTTGACTACACTTCACGAAACAGTTGCACTTTGCGCATGACAAACTCTTTGCAATAAATGCACAGTAATAAGCCATACACTGTAGACACTCTCACACACTTTGAGATACTTCGAACAACTCTAGTTATGCTATTCAAGGCTTCAATCAATGCAAAGTAGTAATTTGTGCCAAACACAGTAATTCACCCAAAACAGATGCAGTTGCCTTTGCTCTATTTATACTCAGTGTGCCTTTTTCTGTTCTTTCTTTTATAGTCATTTTGCTCATTGAATCTGTTAATATGCCGTTTATGCCCTTTTGTTATATTCATTTTGCTCATTTAATCTCTTTTCATGCCCATTATACTCTCTTGTGTTTGTTTTAACTCTAAACATGCTCGTCTTACTATAAACATGCTTATTTTACAATTCTAAGGCAATTCTGAACTCTTTACATACTGTTCTAATGCTCGTTTTATCAAATAACTAGGTTTCAAACATTTTATCTAATTTTTTTTCTCGTTTGCTTAATAAACATTTTTGTGCTATTCGTTTGCTTAATAATATGTTTTATGCCCTTGTAATGCTCTAATTAACCTCTTTCATTAATTAAGTCATTTGTGTGTGTTCTCTTTTACCTTTAACTTGTTTCTGGCCCTTTTTGCTCTCTACTCTTTTAGTTTGCCTTCGCCATTACCTCTGCATGTCGTGGCTGCGAAGAATAGTCTTTGCCATCCCACTGCTGACACCATGTCGCTCACCAGATCAGGATAAAACAAGTGGGCATCATGGGTTCTTGTTTAAGCAACTTTATTAAATGCAAACACATCGTAAATGAGATTAAGTAACTTTAACGGATAAACAGATTAGCTGTCATGCATGTGGACGTTGACATTCTGGCTGCACCTTCAAAATGGCACTGAAGCTAATGCATGCTTGGTATTTATATGCACACACAAATTTTGGAAATGCTTCTTATAAAGGTACAACATACCTGTTATTCCACAACATCCAACTGTCAATATGGGTAAGATTCTGGAGGAGAACTGTGATGGTCCTTAGTATTTTGACAGCTACCACAAGAGAGATACAAACTGTAAACTTAAAAACTGATTCTGCCTTCACTAATCTTAGCAGCAGTCCCATTCTTGTGGTCTATGCCTTTATTTCATTATTTAATTTATTGGGATTGTGTTATGTCTTTACAGTCAGTGTTAATGTCTGTTATTTTGGACAGCATAGATGAAATTTTCTTTACAGCAGCAATCATTGCTATCACCGGATTTTGAGAATCTGAGTTTGATTTATGTGTTTTGTGGATATGTTTGGTTTATAGGGTTGGGTGTTTGGAATCAGAATTGTCTTTTTTGTCTTGTTTGAACTATAAAACACTCTAAAGGATGGACCCGTTATTATATATAGGAGAGGAAAAAACTTGAAACAACTGTTAGAAAGTAAACCACACATTCCAAAAGGAAAGAATGGTACTAGGAAGTGTGGTTCATGTAGGTATTGCAGTTACATAATGCCTGGTAGCACTTTTAGTATCAACAAAGGAACATACTCTACAAAAGGTAATTATACTTGTAACAGCAAAAGAGTTGTGTATTTGGCCCAATGTGACAAGTGTCTTGCATTTTACGTAGGGAAAACGGACAGGCGTCTTAGGGATCGAATTTATGAGCATACTTATGCCATAAGGAAAAACAAAGAAGAAAACGCCCTGGCAAGACACTGCAATGTCAACATTGGACATACATTTAAATTTATGATCATAGACCAAGTACAGGGAGATCCTTTGTACTTGGCAAATGAGAATATGTTGAGGTTGCACTTGAAAAGAAAGAATTGGAATGGCAACTCCGTTTAACATCTTGTAGGGAGGGACCCAGGGTTGAACGAAATTTGTTCAATCACATGTATATTAAAACTAAAAAGTTTACTTAGGTAACGTAACACTACATTAAATAAATACGAGGACAGTATTAATAACCTTAGGGTTATAACATACCCTGAGGTTAATTAAATATCCATTTGAAGATATGTCAAACTAGATATTAGTCACTAGATGGCAGTAGTATCAAGTAGGTAACTTGTAGGAATTTTTAGTAATGTAAGGTATAACAAGATCCTACAAATAACCCAGTATCTGTGGTGTCAAAAAAAGTCTTATTAACGTAACTTGCTGTTACTTAATACCACTTACTAGGTTGGCCTCCCTGTCCCAGATATTATGATAGGTCATGATATGGACATCACAGTAAAAATATGGTACACACTATTACATAAACACAACACAATGACCAAAACTTTTTTTAAAACAAATAACCCTTGATAGTTTAACATACATATATATATATTTTTAAAATAAATTAGGTTTTATTTGATATTTTATAACATAACTTAGTACTTGTAATAGTGCTTACTAATGAGAAATAGGTAGAGCACATTAAGTGGATTAGAAGGTTTAGGAAGTTACAAACTGACACACGTTTAAAAGATGTTTTTATGTTTATATTGTATAGAGGTGTCGTTTGTAAATAAACTTGAATTACACAGTTTTTAAACAGATTGTAACTAAGGGATGGTTGCCCTTTTAAGGTTTAATGTGACATCATTTATGTGCAACATTTAAATGAGTACTGGCGCGAAAGCCAGTTGTTGTCTGAAGAAGTTTGGACACTGGTTCAAACGAAAAACGCTTTGAGCGTTTCACGGTACTTGTTTGTGAATAAATTTCGTTTTAAACATCAGTGCAGCTTATTGTCGGACTTTGGCTTGCTGACTGCTTTGCGCTTGTGGACTTTGGGCGAAGGAGCCTGTCATTCGTGGTTGGAGTCTGTTCCCTTCTTTTTTTGTAGTATGAACTATATTTAAGTTTGATTTCAGTTTTTCATGAAGTACATTGCTGCAGATAGGAAAAAGGAGCACTATCTACTTCTGTTGCTCACCTTTGCCCTTTCACCATAGTTGTGGGACTCTGCTGTTGGTATATTTAAGTTAGAGGGACTTCCCCTACAAAACAACTGTTTTCTTTTTTTTGACATTCCTTCAGTTAGAGAAATTGTGTTTGTTTCATTGGTTTTAGATGCATTGGTTTTGCATTTGTTTGACTTAAATCCTACTTACTTACTTACTTACTGTTGTTGGGTAGGTTAGTCCTAGTAGGAAATGACCTTGGTTTAAGGGAAACACAGTGTGGTATTCATACCATGGACAGCTTTGCAAGGCTACTGGAGAAATTCCTGTACTCTTTTGACTGGAGGTGTTACTTTGGATTGGGGAGGATGGCAGATTTCTTTTAAGCGTGAGAAACTGAGAGTACTGGGTATGCTAACATTTCTAAAGTACAGGATTATGACTAGGTCTTCGAACATAACCAACTTATTGTGTGTTTGAGATATGGAATTTTCTTTGAGCAGTGTGAAGCAAAGTACTTTGCAGGATAATAAGCTTCTTTTGAAAATGGGAGAAAATTCAGGTATAAAGAATCTGACCTTTATCTCTCCTTGTTGTTGATTATACAGTATTGGAAACTTTAGTTCAAATATGACAAGTCAGCTTTTGGAAGGGATTTTGTTGAAACCTGGGTGTTTCTTGAAGTTAAATGGAGTGATATAAAAGCATTCAAATAAAAATATAAACATATTTTCCCTGTATGGCCAAGCCAGTTTAGTTGGCCCATTGACAATTTAACTAGATTCAAAGAATATTTGTGGATTCTCTCTGATTTATGTCTAATTCTTCTATTAAAGTACATCTGCCAGCAGTCTAAGCCTGTTTGCCAATAAACACTCTCCTCTCTTCAAACCCGACTATAAGATACATCCTTACTGGAGTTTTTTTTTTTAACTCAGACTCCTATCAGTTTCATACAAATTGGCATATTGAGATCTAACCTTTATGCTGGAGAAGTAAACACAAAATCTCTTGAACCACTGAGTTTGCAGTCCTGAGGATTTAGTCATCAAAAACTGCTTTTCCTGGTGGTCACGTCTAGCCAAATCTAAAAAACTTTAAGCGTGATGTGCAAGAAATTATGTACAGTTTTACATGAGGATGTATCAATGAAATGTCTCTTATTTTTATACCTAAAATAGATTCTGCATTCCATGTTCATTCATCTTCAGACCCCATGCAAACTATGAGAATATAAGTGAATTTCTTCACTATCTGGATGTTCATAGACAGTTGAGATGCTAGCTGGAGAAAACCAAAGCTTTGATGTCAAAAAGACCATTGTTGGTGTGTTTTTGCTTGAGGATTACTTCTCCATAACTCACAATTTAGAATTTGTTCAGTAAAATCCCACATATAGAAGATGTTGCATGCTATGATGTTTAAGTGCCAGCTATATAAACATGCCTTAATTTATTTTTTTGCCCTTCACACAGTTTGAGTCTCAGTCCTTCTTAACATTGATGAACGCCTTTGTACCCATAGCTCAACATCAAAGTAAATGCCTCTTATATTATGAGCTGAGGCCAATACAAGCAATACCTGTACTGTCCAGAGTAAGAGCTTGATGTAAGAAACAATGCTAACCCACTTCATCTAAGATGGCAGTAGTTGAAAGCTCTTCCTATGGAGATCATCATGCATATTTAAGAGCACTGCTACTTGGAAAAGCTGCCCATGGACAATTACAGACCTGATCCTCCTCGAGATAACTCCATTGTTCATCCTGTCCTTCCAATCCCTTCAAACTATGAGCTTGCCCTGGCCTTGCAACACTTCTAACCTTAACTGGCTTTTGGCCTCAGTTGAGGGCCTGGTGATTGGAAGAACACATTTGGCTGTTGCCCTAAAGGTTGCCTCCCAAGGTTCATGTGCCATCATCTTTTTGGAATGGTCAGCTGGCGCCTTTGAGTGGCCAGCCTGAAACCAGAGATTAAACTCTTGACTCATCAGGTCATCGATCACTTATACCTTGGTCTGGGTAATAACCTTCTGGATCTAACTGATAGCTCTGTGCTTGTCAGTAAACCCTGATTGAGGTGGGTCAATGTGGTCATTCTGTTCCACATCTCAGTGGCTGAATGCCAAGCGAGTGTTTATGTGATGGGGGTTTGAATTGCATGTGTGAGAATGCACAACTGGATATTTCAGTCTGAATTCCACACCAGACCTACTGTTAGCCTTTCTTCATGCAGCACTGACTTTGGCTAGCATGCAGTCGCTTGCCTGGTCCTGATACCCAGATACCTATTGCTGGTCTCTGTGCAAGTTTCTGTCTCTGAGTATCAAGGCTCATTGTACTCTGCCACTTTCAGGACACTCAGAAAATGTGGAGGAACTCAGAGCCATTGTCTGTGGGACAGAGAGAGATAATGAGTCCATTCCATTGTCTCCATTTTCTCTGGAAGACCCCTCATTGAAGATGCTGTCAGGCTGATGAGGAGTACCATAGACTGGCTAGTAACCCATATCCCTTTCTTTCAGAAGTGTGTGGTAGAGTTTCAGGGGAAGATATTTTATCAGCCCTGAAATATTTATCCACTGGAGCCAATTACTTAGCATGGTAGCAGCTCCCCAGATTCTGGCTCATTAGCTCTGAAAAAGGCTAATGCACTTTACAAGCCATCAGCATGCTAGATTTTCTTAGTACATATCCCATTAGTCACTTTTATTTAATTTCTTCTGTCCAGCATAAACCATAAAGGCCACAAGATTTAGCTACCTCACTGCAGACAAGAAATCCAGAGGTTTAGACAACTGCAGTAAGGGGGTTTCCTTCTCGCAACATTGGATTCAGGGAGCTCAGCTTCTTGGCTCACATGTCAGCATTCAAGACCTATTTGCTAAAGAAGGTTCTGGAGAAGTTTGTGGCTCCGAGAGTCTGGGATTATGGATGATCTTCACCATACTGTATACACATCTTTCTTGCAGTGATACCTTGTATTGTATCTAATTGTAATTCTGACTGTGGAAGAAAGCCTTTTTGGCATTCAGTGAAGGCCCTCAAGGGTCACACACTGTTCTCCCCTCCATTTCCATCAGAATTGCTGAGATTCACTGAAACCCCAGTGTCCTTGTCATAGTCATTAACTATGGTGTGCGTCTCCAGGAGGAGGGTGTTAGTTCATCACTTCTGCTTGGAGAAGCATCACAGAGAATTATGGGTTTTAGACATGGTCACCTTTGGCCATATTGTTTATTTTAAACACCTTTATTAAATTGTCACTTAAGACATAGGCATGCATATGTTAACAGAAAAGAAAACAAATCATACCAACATTTTCCATTTACATACAATTAATATTACATATATTTTCTTTGTTTATGATATTCATTCAGTCTAGCATTACATAAATTGCTTTATTCCTGTCTTCCCTTAAACTTCACTCATACCTGTCCTCCTGAATGTTATTCTGCATTAAATTGTTCCCACAAATTCCATTTATTTCTTTGTAATTTGCTCTTTCCCTTTCCAAAGATCCCTCTTCCAGTTCTTTTATTTCTTTTACAATATTCAGTACTTCAAATACAGTTGGTTTAGGCTGTGATTTTCATTTTCTAGTAATTGCTTTTTTAGTAGTCAACAGAATTACACTTAATAAGGCCTTACTGTGTCTAGGCACTTCAGATACTGTGTCACATCTCCGAAAAGTAATTTCCTTATAGTCATTTGTTCCTGCAGTATTTCTGATAGTACTCTGTAAAGAAATTTTAAAATCTGTCAACTCATTATACCCCAAAGCGCCCCTTTCTTCCCCATCACACTTCAACATTTACTGTCTAATTCAAGAAAAAAAAAACTTTGTCAGTTTGGAGTATAAAAATACCTATACAAATACTTCCAAGCAAAAATCCTAAACCTTCTGGACTTTGTGACTATATGGACTATCATTGTTCCATTATAAATTGCTTTTTCAGTCTTTCTCTCTTCCCAATCATTTCTATTATTTTCTGGTTGATTCTTATAGTTATCATGCAATATTTTATATGTCCTACTAATTATCCCTTTTTTAACAACAGCTTTTATGTTCTAGATTCAACTAAAAACTCTAGCAGAGCAGGTCTTTCACTTAGGACTCCGCTATCCCTTTCTGTTTGCCTATACTTTGATAGCAATCCCTGACAGGGAAGACAATCTGCCTCATTTCACTTTATTATCTTTCCCATTGTATTTATTTTCTCCTAATACCTTGGTTCCTTTGCCAGTTTACCCCCAGTAAATTGCAACCTCCTGTTGCCTATTTTCTGTATCTGTATTTGTAGTCATCACTATTGATCTCCTTTCTCCATTCCCATGTTGGTTTAGTTTTTATAATACTTTCTGCAAGCTTAGGAGTATAATTTTCTGTATGGTTGTTCATATTATCTTTAAGGGTCTTTATCCAAACTTCTACCCTCTCTTTATTTCTTAAACTCCCTTCGCTTCATTGTCATCCCTTTCCACTTTGAATTATAACCTTACGCTTCTGTTACAAATATCTGCTTTAACAGTGTAGCTCTAAAATATCCATTTAAATCAGGTAATCCTAAATTGCCTTGTTCTATTGGGATGATCAGCTTATCCCCCATAACTCTTACTCTCTTTCCTTCCCAGATAAATTCATTCAACTCTTTATTAATTTTCCACAACTGCTCTGGTTGATAAAAATATGACTGACCTGTATATGAAACTAAATGGACTAAAAACTTTTTCACTGCTTGTATCTTACTATCAATATTCATAAACAAGACCTTCCAGTCTCTCAGATTTTGTATTCTCTTTTGTTTTGTCTCTTCCCATAAATCCTTAGCAGCTATAACTGAAGTCTTTTTACTCCATACTGCTAAATACTTCACCTTATCGTGTCCCCATAAATAGGGGTAGTGCTGAACTATGTCATGAGTGGGTGCATAATTTATAGCTGTAGCCTTTATTTTATCTTCATTAATTTTATATTCTGAAAAGACTTGAAACTGTCTCAAAATGTTCTACAGCACTGAGATGTCCTTTTCTGGATTTATCAAGTACAAAATAATAAAATCGGCAAATAAAGCCAACTTTTCTTGATTACCATACCAATTATTTCCTTGAATTTCTGAGTCCCTTATTTTCTTTGCCAAGTAGCTCTAAATATAATTCAAATAAAGAGGAAGAAGAAGACACCCTTGACTGGTTCTTTTGTTCAAACACCACTTATCAGAGAGGAATCCTCCCAGTTTAATTCTTGCTTCTGATCTTTCGTATATCCTCCTAATTAACTTTGTTATTGTATCTGGAAATGCAAATGTTTCCATTGTCTTACTCTTAAAGTCTGAGATTACTCATATGTATTTAACATTTAATATATGTATTTAGCATTTAATTGAAATGCATATTATGGATTTGTGCTCTTTCTGTACTATGTATTTGTATTTCTCTGAAGCTTTTCTGCCCAGGATTCCACAAAAATGGGCTCCTTGTAGCCCAATGGACTATCCTGGAAAACAAACTGCAAATAAAATAAATAAATACTCTTTCAAATGCTTTCTCTGCAATAAGACCCGCAAACACTCTGCTGCCCTCTGGATCGTCATTCATCTGTTAATGTCAGATGTTTGCCAACCCTTCACATTGATGCATATCTATCAGTTTTTGTCACACCTTTGCCGTTCTTTTAGCCAGTGTAGACATAAACACTAATCGTGGTTAAAAATTGAAATTGGTCTATAGGAGGCTGGGTTTGACAGGTCTTTATCCTCTTTCTTCTAAGATGCAGGTGGTTCCCCCTCCTTTTTAAAATAATATTAAACAAAATTTTCCAGATCTTTATAATTTTCCTCCCTCCTAAATTTTACTTGAATACTATCTGCTCCTAGAGACTTCCCTGCAGATTGATTATACATTACAGAGCCTTATCTTACTTTAATCTTGGCATAATTAAATCTTCAACAAATATTTCCATTCATGCTGTTTCTTTGATGTCCTTCAAGGATGCATCTGCAGTCCTTACAAATGGGTTGTCCTGTCGTCAGGCAGCCCTTCGGTCGGCCGGATTCCAAAGTCTGGGTCTGGCCTCGGCTGGTGTCGCACTTCACCCGACGTCATCTCTGCTGGTCTTCGGGTATAAAGGCATCAGCCGACGCCATTTTCCCCAGTCTTTCTTGCCGCGTGGCACCCGAAGCAGAAGCTGTTCGCAAGTGCAGGTCGGTCAGATCCAGAGATTACTACTACCGAATACTACTTCGAAGACTTCTAAAAAGCTAAGTACCCCGATGGGGACTCTTTCTTGCCTCAGCCGATGTCAGAAAAAGTGAATAACTGTTTAACTTGTGGGAAACAAATACTTCATAAAGATTTCCACTCTTACTGCTTACCTTGTTTAGGCCCAGACCACGACGTAGCAGCTTGTTTAGCCTGTGCTTCCTTCAACCGACGAACGCTCAGGCGTCGGTCGGAGTTTGCTGAACAGTTTTTCGGCTCAGATTTTGCGTACATTATGCCGTCGGATCCTCCGACTACTCAAATTGTTAAAAAACGCAAAGAAAAAGACCAACACTCGCGGTCCGCGGTTTCGGCCGAAACCACGGTTAAGCAAACCGCAAGTGTCTCGGTTTCGGCCGAAACCGAGAAAACGGGTCAATCTACAGCCGAATCCATGACTACTACCAAGGCCCCTTCTACCCTAGTTGAATCGGCCTCTGAAGTTTTGCCTACTAATGTGGTTTCTCCAGAATTATCGGACACCATCCCTTTGGATGTCTCTACCCCAGCACATGGTGCTGCTAGGCCTCCTGCAGCCATGTCTATAAAGGCCTTTGCCAGGGCTAAAGCAGCCAAAACTGCTAAGTCTGTGCCTGTTAAGCCCCTTCTCACAGGCCCAGTTCCAGTTCCCAAATGCTTACTCTGGCAGAGGATCTCATCTCTTTAATAAGGGGATCCCAATCTCACCCAGACAGGGCCTCTCAACCTCCAGAAAAGAGACCTAGAGCAGAGCCCCCTGAGCCAGTGTCCTCAGATGACTCTTCTGATGATACAGACAATACAGATCATCCAGAGGCTCCTTTTTCTACTTATGAAGATTCCGATGCTGAAGAATCTATTCCTTCTGCCTCTCCACCAGAGGAATTTTCCTTTGGGGAAACCTTACATGCCATGAGAGAGCAATTCCAATGGCAGGGACAAGATTTCTCAGATTCAAGAAAAGGCTTAGGACATTTTACACTTACCGCAACATAGGCCCTTAGCTATACCTCCAGTTCTTCCTGTTGTGGATGATGCATTTAATGATGTTTGCACTGCTCCTGATACTTTACCTCCAGCCCCTGCCAAGCCCGATAGGTTTTACAGGGTACCGGACACTCATCACCACTTATACAAGGCTCCTTTGCAGATCCTGAGACTATCTCACAGGGGCCTAAGGCAGTAGCTTCAACCTCAGCGAAAAACCCTCTCCTTCTGAAAGGGAATCCAGGTCCTTAGAGGGATGGGGTAAAAAGTATACACCTCTGCTACTCTCTCAGCTAGAGCTTTGAACTGTCAGTTTCATATGATCCAATACCAAGAGTTTATGCTTGATCAGTTAACTAAGAAACTGTCCTCTGATGATTCCTTAGATAAGAAATATGTTCTAGAAATGGTGAATAACATTCAGCAGGTTAGTAACCATTCTTTAAAATGTGGCTATGATGCACTGGAGGCTTCATTTAGATCAGCCATGACTGGCACAGTTATAAGAAGGCATGCATGGTTGAAAGAACAGGTCTTGCCGGATCATGTTAAAGCAAAGCTATTAGATGCTCCTATGGATAAGGTCAGTCTATTTGGTTCTCCTGCCCAACAAGTAATGAAGAAAATGGAAGAGAAGGCAAAATCTGTACAAACAGTTAAAGATTTCCTACAGGTTCAGCCCCCAAGATTTAGCAGGAACTGGCCTTCCAAAAATTGGTCCTTTCCAGACTCCTCTAAACGTCAGAGAGGCAGGAATAGACGTTCCAGAGGAAGAAATCAATCCAGAGGAGGTGCCTACAGGGGACGCCAGTGGCAAGGCAATAACCAACGAGGCACAGATACAACCACTGCCACTGCAACAGGACAATCACAGTGACTTGGCTCTCACACCGCCTACCAGGGAACAAATAGCAGCACCCTTAGGCGGAAAGTTAGCCTTATTTTCAAAAACTGGCACTATATCACAAGAGACAAGTGGATTTTGCAAACTATAGACCAAGGCTACAGGTTTCATTTCCACACCTTACCAGTAAAAAGAGGAATGCCAAACCTACCACCAAATCAAAAGACAGAAGCTCTAAAACAAATAGCTCAATTAACAAAGATGAGAGCTGTGGAAAGGGTACCACCTACAGAACAGGGCAAGGGATTTTACTCCAGACTCTTCCTAGTACCAAGAAAAGAGAAAAGTTGGAGACCTATTCTCGACCTGTCCGCTTTAAACACATTCATCATTGTTCCAAAATTCAAAATGCTGACCCTACAGCAACTTCTTCCCATGCTGGGCAAGGAGTATTGGCTGGTGACTCTAGATCTCAAGGAGGCATACCTGCACGTCCCCATACGACCAAATTGCAGAAGATACTTCAGATTTCTTGCAGGATCAGAGCATTATCAATTCTCAGCATTGCCCTTTGGCTTATCTACTGCACCCAGAGTGTTCACGAAATGCCTGGCATCAGTAATCGCTCATTGCAGGCTTCAGGGAATCCAAATTTATCCATACCTGGACGACTGCCTGATACAAGCGGACAACAAAAGCAAGCTGACACAAGACTTACAAAGAGTCATTTGCTTACTACAAGCCCTGGGATACACAGTCAATTTAAAAAAGTCAAGACTGATACCATCCCAAACAAGAACATTCTTGGGTGCAGAATTGGACACAGTAAAACAGATGGCATTCCTAACTGCAGAAAAACAAGAACAACTTCCTCTTTACTTCTTGGCATTAGCAAAGCAGAACAAACTAACAGCAAGGAAAGTACTGCAGGCCTTGGGCTTCATGGCATCCTGCATAATCCTGGTCCCCCATGCCAGACTGCATATGAGAAAGCTACAGTGGTACCTAAAGAATTTATGGTCTCAACACAGGCACAGCTTGGAAACCAAAATACCACTAATACCATGCCTGAAACAAGAGTTCCTATGGTGAGCTCAGGCATGCCAGTCAAACCCAGGTTTGTCCTTCCACAATATTCAAACAAGCCAAACCATCACAACGGACGCCTCAGACCTCGGTTGGGGGGCCCACATGCTGGACAAGTGCATTCAAGGCTTATGGACTCCAGATCAGCTGCACCTGCACATAAATCAAAAAGAAATGCTGGCAGTAAAACTAGCAATCCAGAATTTCAGACCATTCCTTAAAGAAGGCCAATTGATGATAAGGACAGACAACACCACAGTCATGTGGTACATCAACAAACAGGGAGGCACTCATTCATACCCCCTATGCCGCATGGCTCTGGACCTATAGAATATGGCTCTGAGCTACAACATTCAGTTAAAGGCAATATTTGTACCGGGAAAAGAAAACATCCTAGCAGACATGTTAAGCAGAACTACCTCAGATGCTCACGAATGGATGCTACACCCGGACATCTTCAAGGCCATCACAAAGAAATGGGGAATGCCACAAGTAGACCTATTCGCATCCCCACTCAATCACCAGCTCAAGAAATTCTGCACAAGGACATACCACCCACTTGCTTGGAAGGTGGACTCTCTATCCTTCAGTTGGAAAGGCCTGACAGCATATGCATTTCCACCCCTTCCTTTGATGCACAAGGTACTACTGAAAATCAAAGAGGAACGCCCAAGGATAACTCTGATAGCTCCAAATTGGCCAAGACAACATTGGTATCCATTGCTGAGGAGCATGTCTCGGGGGGAAACGTGGACACTACCCCTGATTCCTTTGATGTTAACTCAGAGCGACTACAACATCCTGCATCCAAACCTGAAAACTCTGCAACTGACTGCCTGGAACATTACATAAGAGCAACTAACCCAGATTTATCCCAAAGGGTTAAAGACATTATCCTTGAGGCCCGCAGACCTTCAACAAGAAGGAACTATGCAGGAAAATGGAAAAGGTTTGTCATTTGGAGTACTGCAAGAGGGAAAGATGTGTTAAAGGTAGATATTGCCAACATCCTGGAGTATTTGGCAGAGCTTCTCCATACAGGCCTGTCCTATTCATCCATCAAGATACATGCATCAGCTATTTCTGCAGAATACAGCTTCGATCCCCCTGTCTTCTCACATCCTCTGCTCAGGCAGTTCCTGAGAGGAATTAAGAATGTAAAACCTCCTAGGAAACCACCATTACCAGCATGGGAGTTGAACTTTGTGCTAGAAAAATTGACACTCCCTCCATTCGAACCAGCAGCAACAGCAGATCTTCAACACCTATCCTGGAAAACTGCTTTTCTACTGGCAATTACTTCAGCAAGAAGGGTTTCAGAGCTACAGGCTTTAATGGCAGTACAACCCTTCCTAATCTTCCATCAAGATAGAGTATCCATGAGAACTAATCCTACATTTATGCCTAAGGTGGTATCCAGAGTGTCTCTAAACCAGGCTATACACCTACCTACCTTCTTTCCCAATCCACAGAACAGAGGGGAAAGACTACTGCATACCTTGGATGTACATAGACAGTTGCGCTACTACCTGGACAGAACCAAGGGCAATAGAAAAACTGACCAGCTTCTAGTAGCTTATGCAACAGGAAGGGAAGGAAAAGCAATTTCCAAACAGACAATCTCCAAGTGGATAGGAAATTGCATAAGATTCTGTTACTCCTACCATGGAAAGCAAATTCCACAGAACATAAGGCCTCATTCTACAAGGGCTACAGCCACTACCACAGCTTTCTTACGAGGAGTGGCTACCAAGGACATTATTGAGGCGGCTACTTGGACCTCCGTGCATACATTTGCCAAGCATTATAACTTACCTCTATACTCTAGATCCCGAACAGGGTTTGCCACTGCTGTTTTGCAAGGGATCCTAACTACACCATAATTCTTCTTCCTCCTCCCCTAGTTTGGCTATGGTATTCTACCCATTTGTAAGGACTGCAGATGCATCCTTGAATGACATAGTACAGTTTTATACCTACCATAAATGTAGATGTCTGAACAGGATAGCATCTGCAGTCAGGATTACCCACCCTCCTTCCCCTCTGTGGTACTCCTAGGGTATTTGCCCCCTAATAGCTAGCTGGGGGGGAACTCTTATGGTGTATTTGTTTGTATATATGTACATACATGCTTATTTGTTTTTGTGTTTGCCTTCTACCTTTTTAGAAATATTGGCATTTACCCAAAAATTTAGCTATCCAAGAGGGCAACTGGCATCTGGGGCAAGAAACACTGAGGAAAATGGCGTCGGCTGATGCCTTTATACCCGAAGACCAGCAGAGATGACGTCGGGTGAAGTGCGACACCAGCCGAGGCCAGACCCAGACTTTGGAATCCGGCCGACCAAAGGGCTGCCTGACGACAGGACAACCCATTTGTAAGGACTGCAGATGCTATCCTGTTCGGACATCTACATTTATGGTAGGTACAAAACTGTACTTTTCCATACTCCTGTGCTTTCTACAAAATGTCATAAAATTGCTGAAATATCTGTAACACCTCTGCAGGATCTGTGGTTATTTTTCTTGTCACAAGCTCCCTAAGTATGCCTACAACCCTTTCTACTTTCTGTTTCCTAAGTCATTTTGCTAAAAGTCTTTGCAATCTGCAGTTGTTATCAAAAGTAGTTACTTAACAGCAGTCTTCTAAACTCATGCACATCATCCAAGTACTCCCTTATTTTCCTTTTTGCACTCTGCTGTTGCTCCTTCTCTTGTTCTGTGAGATTCTCCTTATTCTGTAATACTTTAACCTTTGTCAGTCCCTCTAAATAATTCATATTATGTCTTAATCATTTCTCTTTTTCTTTTATTTCTACCATATATTAAACTTATTTTTAATTTTATCCCACTCACTGGCTATCACTTATGAAGAAATTTCTTTATTCCCTAATAACTCTAAACTAATTTCAACTATCCTTTCCTTAAATTTCTCATTTTAACAGATACGTGGGAAAGTGCCTCTTTCTCTTTTTTTCTTCATTACCTTGCATTGTTATCTTAGTTTCTATGATCTGAAATATTTACTGGATGTGTGTCAACGTTTTCAATTAAATGTGCATGTTCCTGTGAAATATAATTTATTTCCAGTCTAGAGCATTTATTGTACCTTTGGGAAAATATGCAAATTCTGTCTGAGTTCTTGTTACTGAATTCACGTCTTCCATACCAAATGTGTCCATAAATTCCTTCAGAAATCTACCCCCTTTTATTTTATTTTCAATTCGATGTTCCATTGATACATATTCACTATTGCAAATCAAGTTCTTGTCACTACCTCTTAGTAATATTCCCTGCTGAAAGATGGTTATTTCTCCCAAAAATGTCTGTAAGCTCCAGAATAGCTGTATTCGGTGGAATATTAATACATGCCAACTTAATCCTCATCCATTGCCAATAGCCCCTTACTGCCAGAAATGTACTGTTTTTGTCTTCTTTTCCTTGTTTATTGCTATTGGAGCCAGCATTGCTCCTTCTTTCCTTTGTCCCCAATATTCTGCTGGATATGCATTCTGAGATCCTATCTTTATCAAATTCGCATGCTCATTTCTTTCTAAATTTGTCTCCAGTAGCATTGTTATTTGCACTGTACTTTTTAACAGATTTTCTATGCTTATTACATCACTTACCCATTTTTTGTGTGATGATATGAGGTATTCCCAGGTATGCCAGGAGAAATAGGGCAATTGATGTGTAACATATGCTACCATAGCTAGATAGAGTTTTGTAAAGAATTGTATGTCATTTGTATGTCAAACTGATTTGTACAGATGCTTGTGTTAAAAATGTATTTGTAAAGCTACTTGTGATAAAAATATACCAACAGTGGGTCCTACTGGACAGAAAAGAAATACACCTGTATACCATATACCAGACTGTTTTGTTATTCCAGACTGTTTTGTAACTGTTGAAATGAATATATTGTAACAGGGGATAGTGGAAGAGAAGTGATTAATCTCAGTTCAGCCAACTTTGAAAAATAGTCTGAAATTAAATTACCTGGTTTAGGCAATAAAGATTGTATCTTACAGTTCTGATTGCAGCCAAAGACAGAATGTCTGTGAAAACCGGGACTAGAAATACTACTATATCGTCCTTAGGGGTGAACTAATACCCTGGAAGGGTGGAAGTTTGGAAATGGTTTTATAGCTCCCAGATGCTATAGCATAGCTCAACAAAGCTTTATCTGTGTGTATGGTGACACATGTGCTAAATTCTGGTTCTGTTTCTAGCAAAGAGGTAGTGTGGGAACCAGAGCCAGATGTATGTGATGCCATTCTCTAATCCAGCACTGAAATGATGTTTTAATACTAGATAAGACAGAAGTCTCAGAGCAGTCTGTTTTTCAAACTTGACAAAGAAGGAGCACTCGCCCACTTCATCTTGCCTTGCTTTAGTAAGTAACCAGGGAAGAGTAAGTCTTTAGATCTTCCAAGAAAATATAGTCGGATTAGTTAAGTACTGTTTTTCTGCATCTGTGTGAATCTGTCTATCAGTGTTATTTTTAATATTTCCTGTGAGTGAAACTTTGGTGTTTATTGTAGATAGTATTTTCATATTATTTTATTATTTATTATTAAATGTGTTTAAACTTTTCATTGTGGCTGGTCTGTTAGAGAATATTTTAACCTTTAAGTGTACTTATATTTATTTGGTGACACTGTGGCCACTCCTGAAAGCCTTGCTGCATTGGTCAAACACTACCATTTGTACAAGTATTAATTTTACTCGGTATAATTGAGTACCCTTGTAAGAGCCTTAGAGTAACTGGCTTTGGCTGGTTTTGGAGTATTCTGGTGACTGTATCTACCTTATAGTCTGGACAGAGGTGGCATAGATATTACATCTGTGCCACCCATTCACAGGTGTGTGTGGCTGTGTGTGTGCGTGAAAATCAAATCTCAAAGAGTGTGTGTGTGTCAGCTATTTGGAGCAGGGACACAGAGCACTGGTTTCACAGAGAGGGTGATGGAGGACTTGGCTTGGAACACTCTGCTGAGGACTCAACTCTACAGCTGTGGCAGTGGGGAATCTTACTGGGGGCTGGGAGAAAGAGAGGGAACCTCAGCTCACAGATTGACCATGTTCTCTGGGTGCTCTAAAGGGAAATTGTGCTTGGTGCAGAGAGCTGCAGCTGGAAATACTGTGTGTATCCATTTTTGTCCCAAGTGAACATCCATCTCCAGTGTCAGTGGTGAGGATTAAGGCTCCTTGATTACTGGCCCAGAGCAGGGACGACACACTTTGTTTTTTCTTATTATTAGAATTAAATCATCTGCGTATGTCAGTACATATTGGTAATATAACATTTCCTTCCATCTTGTATGTTGCCGCCCTCATTTCAAACATACATGTCTGTACTCATGCATTAATTACTAATACAAATAAGCACATACTCATTGGGCATCCCTGTTTTATTCATCTCTTAATACTTATTCTCCCACCCATCTATTTATCATAACTTGTAACCAGGAATTTTTGTAGCATTTCTTTACTACAGTAATATTTTTCTCCTATGCAATAGGTCTCTAAAACCTGCTACATTGCTTCATGGTTTGCTATGTCAAATAATTTAGCTACATCATGTGCTATCAGTTTTACTTCTTTATTTTCTTCCAGTATCATCTCTGCTACTTCTTTCACTATAATTAACATTTCTTTCACATCTCTTCCTTCTATACCAAAAATGCCTTTTCCTATTACCTTATCCAATACCTTCTCCATACATTTTTGTAGTATTTTCATAAATGTTTTATAGTCAGTATTCCCTAGTGTTACAGGCCTTCAGATTTGTATATCTTTTTACCATATAAATTTTATCACTCCATCACTTATGTCTTCTTACATTAAACCTCCTTCACTCATCCATTTAATATTTTAAAAAAAACTTCTGTTTTCTCTTTTTTCATTTCCTTATAATACTCATAACTTATACCATCTAATCCTCATTGATTCATTCTTACCTTCTTTTATCACCTTCTCTCTTGATTCATTCTTACCTTCATTTATCACCTTCTCTCTTTCTTCTGTTGTTATATCATTCTCTAAAAATAATTTTTTTTCAGATATTTTTTTCACTTGATGTTCTTGCCCATCCATTTTCTGTTTTTCATACATTTTCTCTAAAAATGTTTCTACCACCTCCATAAAATCTTATCTGATGTTGTTAATCTTCGTCCATTCCTTACTGATGGGTTATCGGTTCCATCCTCGGAACCAAGCCGGCCTTATATCAAACTCTCATCAGCCGAAAACGCTCGAGTCAAGATCCTATCCAGAATGCTATGCTTCCTGTTACCTCATATCTCATTTGCCATGTTGCTGTACAGCCGTGTCAAGCCACTCTCTCTCAGCTAAGTGAATAATTTTTGAAAGTTTCTATATTGTTAGTACTTTAGAAGTTTTACAGTCAGTTACTTTTACTATACTCCTACCCTATCGTATCTTTCAGACTCTCTCCCTATAATTTTTTTTCCTTTATTACCTTTTTCTTACCTTTGAGGTAATTCTTCATTACCATCATTGGTAATCCTTCCTTCTCTCTCTTTTCTTACCTTCTTTACTCTTGGTACTATCGTTCTTCTCCACATCATTATGTTGGATAAGAAAAGTAGTGTTGGTTTCAAACACTGTAAGGATTGCGGCCATAAGTTACCACTTTCTGATGGCCATGATTTATCTGTGTATTGCTTGAATGTCTCCCATCTTATAGTGTGGGATTTGTAGAAATTTTTCGACCAGGACTCTCAATGAAAGAAAGAACAAGTTAATTCTGAAAGGTCTCCTCAAAACTCCTTTCTGTGAGGCTATCTCTGGGTCAGAGGGCTCACCCCCTCCTGCTAAATCCACTAAGAGGCCTTCTTCTTCTTCCTCATCGAGGTCACTCACTTCGTCTCCCTCTAGAGATCGCAGGGAGTCAACTCATAAGAAGGTAAAAATTTCTAGTCCGACGCTGCCACCGGTGACCCCAGTTTATTCTTGCTCCAGCTATGTCCTCTTTATCGCCACCTGCACCGGAGTTCCCGGTGCAGACACTTATGGCTCCAACAGTTTTGTTGCAGCCTTTACCAGTACTGTCTCTGCAGGTACAGTCCCCTTCGGCCCTGAGTTTGATGATACTATCCTCCATGGTGCAGACACCTTCGGCTCTGATATGCTCTTCAGTGCAGTCCTTTTCAGCACCGTCATTGTTACCAATGCAGTCACCTTCCTCGACGGCACCATACTTATCGGTGCAGACACGTGCCTTTACGGTGCAGACACCTTTGACTTCTATGGTGCTGCCTTCATTGACGCAGACTACCTTGACACCCTTCTCAGTACAGACATACTCTGTTCCGGCCTCTGAACCACTCAAACTAGCAAGGACCAAGTACTCTCCTTCTTTGGATCCATTTGTTGGTAGCCAATATAGCCCTTTTCTAGAAAGACCAGAATCGCCTTCAGGTTTCTGTATGAGGTCAACCAGGAGCCTCTCCGAACAAGATGTGTTGCGGCTTGTTGACCAGTTGCTTGTGGCCAGGGGTCTCTCTCAACCATCTAAACCTACGTTACCTCTTTCAGGTGAACTTATTTCTCCTCAGACTCCAACGTACACTCCTCCTTTGACTTCCACTCAAGCATCGAAGCCCCTTCCTCCAACATCTGCTTCCCTCCCTCCGACCCCAATAGTGGACATCACTTTGGAGCCAGAGTCATCCTTGTGGTCCTCTGTGCACTGGGCATCGGGCTCTTCTCAGTCTAATGGCTGTGCCATGGGGGAGGGCACTCTTGGTTCCACGCCGATTTTTTCTATGGCACCCTCCAGGAATCCTCTCTCCCTCATGCTCCACAGCCCTCTTGAGACTCCTGGTATGGGGGTTGGCTCATTTGAGTGGGATGTGACCCCAGTTCCGAGGCTGATGTGCTCTATTCCGGGCTCCCATCCCTCTTTGGGCGGGTTGGCATTCTAGGCCACGGAGAGGGCACTTGCTTCCACTGGCAAACCCCTCATGTTGGAGTTCTCTCCCCCTTCTGTGCCGCAGCTGTCACAAGCCACAACCACCGGACACCGGGCCCAAGGACCTCAGGTTTCTCCCCTTCAGGAAACCCCCTCTTTGCAGTCTTCCCCAGAACTCCCCACTGAGGAAGTACCTCACAAGGCTTCATGCAAGAGGAAGTGCATGGACTCCATTGAGGATTCTTTGACCGAAATATGGACTTTGATGATGGGGAAGGGTCCCCATGGTCACCCTCTAATGAGGTGTCCTTTGGTGACATCCTCGAGATCCTAAGACAGAAGGGTGACTGGAAGTCCTCTAATCCTTCCTCAGAGGAATTCGTATTCCTGCAGGCCTTTTGTGCCCGACCCCCTTCCTCCTGGGTTACCCCGCCAGCTGATGAGCTTGTCCAGCTCATCATCCAGCATGCGTGGAAGGCTCCTGACACCCTGGAAGCTATACCACGGAGGCCTTACAAGATCTTATCTCCCCAGCTGAGCATCCCCATTGGTCAAAAGGTCTTCCAGTAGATGCCATGGTGGTGGCGGCTGCAACCAAGAAAGACTTGGCAGAAGAGAGCCAGACTGTCCATCCGCCCAACAAGAAGTCCCAGGTGATAGACAGACCTGGGAAGCGTGTTTTTACTTCATCGACCTTTGCAGTAAGGTCTTTGAACTGTTTGGCACACTTTACAAGGCTCCAGAGGGATCTTATCAAGCAACTCTCTGAAACCTTGGCAGGAGGTGTTTCTGATGAGGTCCGTGACAATGTAGCTTCTCAGATAGCGACCGTAGAATCCATATCCAATTTTTCCATGCGTCTTATTTCACAGGCAGTGGAAGGAGCGGCTAGGGTGGCAGGCACAGGTATAGTCACGAGACGACATGCCTGGATGCACCTTTGTGGCTTCGCGGACTCCTTTAAGGCTTCCTTCATTAATGCCCCCATCAAAGCCACTTCTTTGTTTGGCCCTAAAGTTAAAGATACGCTGGCAAGGTGCGAACAAGATGGCAAGACCCTATCTGCAGTTGGTGTCAGACATTCCACTCCTCAATGATTCTACTCCAGAAGTCAGAGGAGCGGGAAGATGTGGCACAGGAAATCACAGGGCTCTTTCCGTGACACATGTGCCGAGTTCTCTCCTAGAGGCAGAGAGGGAAACTCCAAAGGAAGACACCCCTTTCGGAGCAGAGGAGGTCCGCGAAACCGGGGTTCCAGAGATTCTTTCTCTGGCCAACCCTATCATGGCTTCTGAAGCATTGCCCGACTGCTCACCTCTCTGGAAGTGGTCGGGGGTCATTTTTCTTTGTACCCCACTGCCTGACAAAACATAACCACCGCACTTGGGTACAACGGGTAATATCCAGAGGCTATTGCATCCCCTTTCATCTCTGTCCAACCTCATCCAGAGACCTACCCGACGTTCCACCCAGTCAAAGAGAAGCAGCACCACACTAAATCTGAAAGCTGCTACAAAAAAGTCATCCAAATGGTCCCCCAGACCAAATAGGATCTGGATTTTACTCAAGGTCTTTTTGGTGCCAAAAAAGACAGGAGACTGGAGACCAATTCAGGATCTCAGCACACTGAGCAAATTTGTAAAAACAGAGAAATTCCAGATGGTCACAGTTCAGTCTATCCTTCCTCTTCTGGAAGAAGACGATTGGATGTGCTCTGTAGAACTTCAAGATGTGTATTACCATATAAAAATGGACATGTGCTCAAGAAGATACCTCCACTTCAGCATAAGAGCCAGTCACTATCAATTTCGAGCACTGCCCTTTGGTCTCTCTACAGCCCCCAGAGTGTTCACCAAATGCATGGCAGTGGTCATCACTCACCTGTGACTTCAAGGATTCCAGGCATTTCCATATCTAGATGACTGGATCCTCACCGCCCCCACCAAGTGCCTACTGGAAGAAGCCCTAGACTACACTCTCCTCACAGCACAATGCCTGGGAATCACTTTAAACTGGGAGAAGTTTCTTCCAGATCACAGACTTCAAAGAATAAGACAACAGGTTCAGCCGCTGCTCTGTCACCACAAATGTTCCGCTCGGTCCATACTCCAACTCTTGGGGTCAGTGGCAGCCTTGATCACCATTGTTCCTCTGGCCGGATTCCACATGAGACTTCTCCAGTGGTTGCTCCTCACTCAGTGGTACTCTCTACAACACTCCTTGTCTTTTCAGATGTGTAACTCATAGAGATGCAAGCAAGATTTGATCTGGTGGATGTCTCGAAACCCCCAACAATGGTCTCGCCCCTTCAGCCCTCAGCAACAAAAAGCCACGGTGACCATGGATGCCTCCCTGATGGGGTGGGTGGGGGGGCTATGTCAGGGAAACTTAGTCCAAGGCACCTGGTTGGAGACAGAGGCCCTTTTGCATATCTATGTCCTGGAACTGAGGGCAGTGCTACTAGCATTACAAGCATTCCATTCCATCCTTTCATCAGGGACTGTTGCGATCCAATCAGACAGCATGTCAGTGGTCTGATACATCAACAAGCAAGGGTGTACCAGGTCTTATCCGTTATGCTGAGAGGCCTTGAGAATACTGCAATGGGCGATAGCTTCCAACCGCTTTCTAATTGCAACACACATTCCCGGGAGCTCTAAAGTGATAGTGTACAAGTTGAACAGGTGCATTCTACAACCTCAAAACTGGTCCCCTCAACCCTGTGATAGCGGCAAAAATTTTCAACTGCTGAGGCCCGCCTTACTGCGACCTATTCGCCTCCCCAACCAACTACAAGTGCAACAACTATTTTGCCCTGATCCCCCCTCGGGGACAGTCACCAACAGACGCTCTAGTCCACGCTTGGCCCTCAGATCTACTTTATACTTATCCGCCTGTCCCCCTCATCTCCCTATTTCTGAAGAAAGCACGGCAGTTGAAAAGCAAAGTGATCCTCATTGCTCCATATTGGCCTTGACAAGTCTGGTTCACCTTCCTCTGCTTGTCCTGCTAGATCCACCATGGCTCCTCAATCCATCCCTAACATTGATCTCCCATCTGTAGGGTCCCACCCACCCCAATCTAACAACCCTGAAGTTGACAACTTGGTTTCTTAACTTCCAATGATTGCCAGGCAAGATAACCTCTCGTCCCCGGTGCGCAGTATTCTTATCACATCTCATAAATCATTACCAGATTAATTGATCTCAGTAAATGGAAAAGGTTTTCTTTATGGGCAGCGAATAAACAATTAGACCCCTTGTCAGCCCCAGTTTCTGTGGTTCTGGATTACTTATCACATCTTTTCCACTCTGGGGTGCCTGTCTCTACTATTCATGTTCATTTAGCTGCCATTTCACATTTCCACATTGGTTTTCAGGATTCTTCACTCATGTCACACAGACTCTGTAAAACTTTCTTGAAGGGGGTTCTTCACCTAAAACCTCCCTTTAGAGAACCAGTACAACCTTGGGATTTGGCCTTGGTCCTACAAGCCCTAACAGCTCTCCCTTTTGAACCTGTGTCTTCATGTGATTTTAAGTATCTCTCTTGGAAAACTGTGTTTCTGGTTGCAATCACATCGGCCAGACGATTGTCAGAACTTCAAGCCTTATGCATCAGACGTCCCTACCTTATCTTCCATAAGGATAGAATATCACTAAGAACTAATTCTTCCTTTTTACCGAAAGTGGTGTCAGAGCAGTCTATCAACCAGTCTATTGACCTTCCAGTATTTTTTCCTAATCTTTCTAACAAGGGAGAGTATTGCCTGCACTCCCTGGATGTTCATAGGCAAATACGATTCTGTCTGGACAGAACAAAATCTAATCGTAAATCAGACCATCTATTCCTGGCCTTTTCTGGACAAAGACTAGGTCATTCTGTCTCAAAAGTTACATTGGCATCATGGTTGAGAAATTGCATTACCTTTATCTACAACAAGAACAATATCACTTTTCCTCACAAAGTGAAAGCACATCCTACAAGGTCTATGGCAACTTCAGCAGCTTTCCATGCTAGGGCTTCCTTCAATGATATTTGCTCAGCTGCGACTTGAGGTACTTTTATCCTTCATTACAAATTGGAATTGGCCTCCAGAGGTAGAGCTTCTTTTGGCTCCATGGTGCTCAGGAATGTCCTTCCATGAGGGCCACCCAGGGATACAGGTAGCTGGGGACTCTGTCCCAACAGTAAGGACTGAACGAAGATTAACAACATCAGATAAAGACGTTATGTCTTACCATAACTTTCCATCTGTGTTGTTGATCTTCATTCATTCATTACTCCCCACCCTCCTTCCCCCTCCGGAGGACCGGGGTTGATCTCATATACTCCTTTATGGTAGGTCTGTTATGACCAGAGGTAGCCTCTACTTTTGTATATCAACTTGTAAACTCGATCTGAGGTAACAGGGAGCAGAGCATTCTGTTTAGGATCTTAGCCTGAGAGTTTTTGGCTGATGCAAGCTTGATATAAGGCCAGCTCGGTTCTGAGGACAGAACCGATAACCCATCAGTAATGAATGAACGAAGATCAACAACACAGATGGAACGTTATGGTAAGACATAACTTCTTTTTTGTTTGTATCTTATACTTCCTTTGCCAGCTAAGATAGCATCAATCCTTCCTTCTGTCATTTTTACTTTTTTTTCATCAATAAAGGGGAACATTCTCTTCCTTTTCTTTCAGAATAAAAATCTTTGCCTACATAGCATTATTTTTAGTTTTTCACTATTCTTTTCATACCTCTGCTTTTCTGTTTCCTTTTATTTTGTGACTTCTTGTTCTTTCTCTTTCATTTAATTCTGCATTTTTATATTTCATCGTATTTCTTATTTTAATTATTTTTTCACTTCTAAATATATTATTTTTGTACTTCTGCTTATTACACTAACCACCACCATATCCAATTTTTATAAAATGGTCTCATTGTCATATGAACTTTACGTAATACTTTTCCTCTCTCTTATCATCTTATCCTTCTTTTCTAAATTCTGCAGTTAATCTCTTCATCCATTTTCCTTCCATTATTATTTTGCTGTTTTACCCTATTCTAGCCCATACTGCGCTATGATTTGAAATCTGAAATCTCTGCCATCTGTAATCCCCGTTATTTCTTTCATGTCTTTAGAGTAAACTGTATAATCAACTTCAGTCTTAAAAATTCCCCTTTTATATGTGAATCCTATATTCTTTCCTACTTTTAAATGTCCCCATTTTATTTGTTCTGTTAACATGTTTAATGTCCTTTGTTATTTTTTCACTTTTTTTCATCAGGTTACAGTTAAAATGTAGTATCACCACTATTGACATATTTGCTAGCAAATGTTTTATTCCTTCAAACAACCATTTTCTCTCCATTATTTTAGTATATGAATAAATCGCTATTAATCTTATACACTTTTGTGTCATTCTCATATCACATATCTCTACTTTTCCTGGTACTGCTATTGTTAAATGTAAAATTCTTATTTCTGAAATTTTTATAAGAATTCCTATTCCAGAACATGTCTCATTTCCTACTGACCAAACAATTTCTCTCTCACATACTGTTTGTATTCTTTTTCCTTTTTTCTTCTTTGTGACATCTAGTCAGCAAGACCATCCATTTTTACACTGTCCCACCCATACCAAACCTCTTATATCATTCCTAATGCCATTCGCATTTAATGCTAAAATTCCTTTGTCATCCTTTTCCTTTTTGTAAGTGTTTTATTTTTAGATCTTACTTTTCATTTCTTTCTGTTAAGAATCCCACCAATTGATTTTTCACTTTCTTGTTCTTCTCCTGTCTCCATTTCTCCTTCTTCTTCCTCTTCACTTTTTCCTGTATGTTAATAACCTCACTGTGAATGGTTACTTCTTCAACTACCTCTTCATTGTTTAACCTTTCTTCAGTATCCCCTTCCCTATACCATTGTTTCTGGTAATATTTTGTGCTGTCTGTCTTCTGAAGTTTTCTCTTTATCTACTCTTTGTTTTTCTAATATGGGGAGGTCAAACAAGATGTCTCCATATTAATTACATTTTCTACCGAAAGGCTTACAATTTTTGCTATATGTTCCCTCTCTCCACATTGACCACTCTCTTGTACTAAATGATTTTCATGCCTAGAAAAATAACATGTTTTGGTGTGGCCCTAGTACCTAACATAGCTTTTCTTTCCTTTCATAATTGTATTTGAATTTTCCCATCCTTAACATCAGTTGTTACCCACACTTCCCAATCCCAAGTCCCTACATTTCTTTGCTCACATTTTTTTAACTTCATGTACCTTACTACATAATGAAAGAAAAATCAGTATTTACTCATGATTATATATCTGAAGTCCTAAACTGCACATTTATTTTTTTTATTTTAGTCGGAATCCCAAGCTCAGAAATAAATAGTCTTTCGACGGTGCTACAGTATTTCTTTTTTTCATTCTGAATCATGCATTTTTCCAGCAATTGAGGTTTCAGATGTCACTTCACAAAAAATTCAGCTCCCAAATGAATTAAATCTCTTATGTCTTTAAAGTTAAACCCTAGTGGCAAAGTAATATCCATAATGACATACTTGTCCACACAGCCATCGCTTTTAGTTTTTATTCTTACCACTGATCATCTTCTCTGTGGCTGTTTAGAAACTGCAAATGTGTGTCCTCTCTCAGTTCCTTCTTCCATTCTTCTTTGTCCTGCTGTATCTGCATGACTTCTTTCTTGTAACACAAATACCCTGTTGCACACACAAACCCAGAAAGCTAGCTACTTCCCCAGCCAAGCATACCCCCATTCTTTCCTATCACCAGATGTTGTTTGTGTTTCCAGGCTCTCATCTTCTTCCTCCCGTAATACCATCTTCATCTTGTCACTCCACCTCTCTTCCTCTCCTTCCTCTGACTCTGCCTGTTTCATCAAATCTTTCAGCAGTTGTGTTTCCAGTCCTCCATTTTTCAACTGTGAAGCAGTAATTTCATCTCCTTCTCCTTCCTTCATTAAGTTTTCTCCAGCTCCATTGTCCAGCTCTGTTTCACTCTCCTCCAATTTGGAATTCCTGGAACTGCATAAGCAGCCCTCCGACACCACCTAGAAGCTCAGGAAAGTGCTTTATTTCCTCTCCTGTAAAGAGTAGGGGATGTTCCTCAGTGTCCTGACCAAATTTCCCCCTCGTCAGTATGAATGTCACCTTGGGTCTTCCCTGAAAAGGGGCCCTTAGCATAGTGGGATTAAATGAGTCAACAAACTGTAAATGAATAGAAAAAAAGTTCTAGTTATTTTAAAGACCTCTGAGTTTATTTTAAGAAATTGCCTGTTCAAAGTTGTTTGAATCCATAACTTGCATCTGCACCATGCACCTGTCTGGTTCCAACTGAATGTCTGTCGAATCCTTGCCCAACACAACTTTCTTCTCTCCCTTTTTTTTCACATTACCTTTGTTTCTCCTGGATTTTTGTTTTGATGACATACAGACAAAATAATCTTCATCGGACAATTTAAACCAAATAGTCTTCTTTTTTAGGCTATTTTCAGCAATTATTGTCTTTCCTGCTGTGTGACCTCCAGTTAATATGCTTCTCATTCAGTGTCCATCTTGGAAGTCCCCAACACTCATTCAGATCTTAGCCAGTACATTAATTTCCCAGTTTTTCCCATCCTACTTAAGTTCTGGAGAACACCTTAACACTCAACTTTTCATCTCCTTTGCTAGCAATAAATTAGGCCACAAACTTTCAAAAGTCAAACAGGTTAGTTAGCTTTCAGAGTGTATTATACTTTTTTATCTTGAAGTACAGTAGATAATGTCTCACAAGTCCTAATTTGCAAGAATGCTGTCCTTGATGATTGTGCAGCAGCAGCTGTCTGGTCTTCTCACAGTGCTTTTTTTAAAGTACTACACATGAGATATCTTATCTATATCCAGGTTTTATTTGGTGCTACAGTTATGAAGGATATGTTTTCATGATGTAGACCACTGTGTTGAACTAGCTTGGGACTCTGTTCTCTATCTTATTGAGAATGAACATCCTCTTACTAAATATGAAAGATAAATTGACAGTGACTTGGCTGGGTCTTTCTTGCAGATTCTACTGAATGATTTGTCTCTGCGATCTTTTTACCCATTGATTTAGCAGTGTATAACCTTAGAGACATTAACAACGCCTTACCTTTTTGTAGTAACCATTCCTGCAATCAACGAGCTTGATCCAAACAAGACACAGAAGTTACAAAGTAAGAAGTGTGTGACTTCACACCCAAATTTATTGAATTATTATTTGTGACACAGACAAACTTACATTTATATAAAAGTAATCAAACCCTAATAAATTAATATTTACAAACATTACATATCATATGTATTGTTCTATACAATATAATCAAACAAATATTACATAAATTATTCAATTTCTGTCTTCTGTTAAACCTCCTTCTTCCTCCAAAACGTTCTTATTTCTGCATGTATTGTCCCCACAATTTCCATTTTTCTATGTAATTTACTACTACCCTTTTCTAAAGATCCACTTCCTGTTCTTTCATCTGTTTCAGTATTCACTGCTTCAAGAGTGGTTGGTTTAGACTTTGATTTCAATATTCACTACTTCAAGTGTGGTTGGTTTAGACTTTGTTTTCCATTTTCTAGTAAGTGCTTATTTTGGCAACCACCAGAATTAAACTTAAAAAAACTTTACTATGTCTAAGCAATTTAGATCCTGTATTACATCAAAAATCATTTCCATAGTTATACTCACGTGCTCATCTCATCTTCTCGTATCTTAACTGTTAATTGTTGAGCCTCACCTACCTCTAACCTTGGCATACGTAGGTCTTCATAAATATTTCCATTTGTGCTTTTCTTGATTTCCCCGTGTCTCTCCTTTATTCAAGTTTTCATAACATTTCTGAAATATCTTTACTACCTGTACAGGATCTCTGGTTATTTTTCTTCTTGTATGCTTCCCAAGTTTGACAACAACCCTGTCTACTTTCAGTTGCCTACATTTTTTTGCTAAATGTTTTTGCGCTCTGGAGTTATTATTAAAAAGCAGTTGCTTAACAGCAGTTTTTTAAACTTATGTATATTATTTAGGTACTCCCTTATTTTCCCTTCAACAGTTTGCAGTTGCACCTCTTTTTTGTTTTGTGAAATTCCCCTTATATATTATACTTTAACCTTTGAAAAACTCTTCTAAATAGTTCGTTACTTCTTAAACATATCTGTTTTTTTCTTTTACTTCTGCCTTATTTTTAAACTCCACATTAATTTTATCCCACTCACTAGCTGTAATGTCTGAAGTACTTTCTGTCTTCATTAATAACTCCCAAATAATTTTCACTCCCCATTCCTTAAATTCCTCTCTTTCTAACAGGTGGGTGGGGAAGCACCAGTGTCTCATCTTTTGTACATTACCCTGCATTTTAATCTTTGTAATTATTGGTACATGATGTGAAACAATTATTGGATGTGTGTCAAAGTTCTTAATTAAATGCACGTTTCTGTGAAATATAATTTCTATCTGGTCTAGTGCAGTTATTGTACCTTGGAGAATAATTTGTAAATTCTCCCTGAGTGCCAGATACTGAATTCATATCTTCTTACCAAATATTTTTATATTTTATTTTCAGAAATCTACCATCTTTTGTTATATTTTCCTTTCTTGGCTCCCGGATACATTCTCCATAATAGCAGTTTTGGATAGAATTTAAATACATACCAGTGTAATCTTCATCCCTAACTAGTAGCTCCTTACTACCACAGATCTGCCATTATCTTTTTTTCCCTATTCTTTGACAGTTGGAGCTCATGTAGCAAATAACATAAGTACTCCTCTTTTGCTTATCTGTGATGTTCTGCTGAATATCCACCCTGAAATCCTGTTTTGTCAAATTCACATGCTCGGTTATTTCCAAACTAGTCTGCTGTAGCACTGCTATTTGCTGTCTGCATTTCTTAATAAAATTAAAAGTGCTTTCCTTTTTGTCTATATCTGTGAGACCATTCACATTCCAAGATAATATGGAAAGTGTCGCCATTGTGATAAGAAGCTATTATTTCCACCTGTTATATATTATAGCTTTTATAAATCTTGATTTCTAGATTTTGTGATAGATGCATTAACTTGTAGCCTTGAAGAAAGCAATGTTCTAGCTTTTTATTGCCTTATTATCAGCTTGTCTCAATGGAAAAGTAAGAGGAAAAAATGTAGTCCTCAGCTGCATGCTTCTAAAGACAAGCTGAAACATTTACTGCTAAGTGAAAACTTTTCATCATATTCAGTGGTTTCTTATTTACTTGTTTCCACTTAAAACCCATTTCCAGACACTCACCTAAACAACAGTAAGAGAAAACACATCAGCTCCACACATATCACGGTCTATGCACTTTTACACCCCATCCCCCACCTCATCAGCCTAAGAGTACAGCTACTTAAACATGTTTTTTTTTTAGCTATCCTTTTTTCTCGTTGCATTGTAATGCCAATATCTCTTAATACAAAAAAAATAAAGAGAAAAAGGCACCTGTTTCCTTTGGTATCTTTATCTCATGTAAAAACTAAATATACTTTACTATAAAGCATGCAATTTATATTGTGAAGAGTTTCATAGAAATATTAAGGACAGAAATTGTTGTACTTGGTTACCTTTCTATGTCCTCTTCTCCTCCCCTCACTGTCCTTTCAAACATTTAATGATATGAAGTGAGATAAATGCCTTTCATTTCTCCACAAGTTTAACGAAATCAAAGTCCACTCTTTCCACTTTTGCTTATACAGCTGTATTTCACAAATGTAATTGATGCTTTGCAGTCTCACACTAATTCACTAATTTCTGTGTTGCTGGTCTTTTTCGTGGAATTCCCAATTCTTATGGTAAACTTCTGTGCTTTTTCTCTGTCTCTGAAGGTTTTAGTAAACTTCTGTGCTTTTCTCTGTCTCTAAAGTTTTCACTGGCAAAGTCTCTGTATGCACTTTATTATCATAAAAATGAGAAGCAGAGCTCCCTTCTGCTTGACAGCTCAGTTTTTGTTGGGCAAATTTTGTATTTTTACCTTAGCCTGTTCTGCATCAAAAATGACTTTGATCCTCTATGAAAAATATTCTGAAGACAGCTGGATACGGCAGCGTGAATCTCAAACCTGACTCCTGACATTCCCTGATTGCTGGAATACATTTATTTATCTTCTGCCTGGTGTACAGTGAATAATCATTTTCCACAAACACTCTACTGTCTCCAATATTTCATATTTTGCCATTTTGCTCCAATTTTCTCAGAATCAACTCTTTCTGATGGAAAGTTTTCATCTTTACTAATACAGGTCTTGCCTGCTTTCTCATGAGGATCAGATTTGGAGCATACACACTGTGTGCCCTTTCATTTAATGGTGCCTGTTGTGGAATACCTGTCTAATGTCTTATTTGTGTCTTCATAAAGTCAATACAGTCTGTTCCTTCTGGTTTTGCTGGTTCAGCTGAAAGTCTCAGATTTTCCTACGTGCTCAGTCCTCTAATTTTACTAGTATTTGAAACATTTGTTTGGGAACAGTCTCGTACTCAGCCAGCCTTTTCTTCATTTTGACGTCTGGTTATTGTAGTTTTGTCATCTCATGTATATATTTACTTAAGGCTTCTTCCATTTTATCCAGCCTTTTGTTGTTTGAGTTGATATACGTCTTCAGCGTTTCATTTATTTTAATCAGCTATGAGCACATTTTTTCTTTTAGATTACTGGAAGCCATGTCTTGCACCAAAGCAGGAACTTGAACTGCTTTTTTGCTGAACAGCTGCAGAATTCTTCCCAAGAAGTTGTGGTGGTGCAGTGGCAGCATTGTTGCCTCACAGCAAGAGGTTCTACCATTCTATTCTCGACTGGAGCGCCTTCTGTGTGGAGTCTGCATGTCCTCCCTGTGGTTGAGTGGCATTCGAAAGACATGCGTAGAATGGGCAGGCCTTCGTTGAAGGTTGGACGTCGAGCTGGCACCTTGGCACCCATAAAAAATCTACTGCCAATCATTAGCGGACCAGAGTTCCGCTGTGGCGACCCCTAACTGGGAAAAGCTGAAAAAAGAACAACCTGCAGAATTCTTCCCAATCGTGTTTTCTCTTCACTTTTTTCAGGCTGTCTTTGTTTGTTTTTTGCTGGCACCCAGGCAATATGCTTACTACCCAATAACTGAATTTACTGAAAGGGAGAGAGTTCCTGGCCCCTGTGCTTCACTTTCTTTTTCACAATGGATATGCTGAAGTTAAGCTGTTAGTGTGCAGTCATCTTAAAAATCTTACATGGCCAGTTATTGAGTTATTGGAGCTAGAACATGAAAAACAGCTAGGTTCAGCTCTGAGGTTAACTGTCACTCCAGATACAAAATATTCACAAGTAAAGTAAAGTACAGTGATAAGAAATGCTAGCCAGGTAATAAATGTGAATATGCAGTTAATTGTTGTCTTCTTCTGATTGGGCTGTGTCATGAAGATTTTAGTTTAAATGTATGTGAATAATAGTTTATGTAACACAGTGGGTAAAGGCATTGGCCTGAAAGCTTTCTGTATTCTGATAAACAAGCTACTTACCATTCCTTGCTTAGCGTTTCTTTTCACTGGACCTTACTTTATTCTTGGAGCTAGAACAGTGCAGTCCATTGCATTAGTAGATTATGTCCATGCTGTGCAATACTGCCTTTGGAGACTGATTGTCCAACAATAAAAAGTTAATAGTGACTCATGTTCTGTGCCCAGAGTGCTAACACTGTATTTCTAATGGAGCAACTAGGTAGTGGTGACATGTACGACACACATAAGGAGAGGAGTGTATGTGCTTGTGTGTGTTTGGGGGTGGGGTGCGGGTGGACATAAATACAAACAAAGCTTCTTGGCTAGTCCTCACTTTATTGACAAATTCAGAAGGGATAACACATAGCTGAATAGTCATACACCTTTTTAGGATTGTACAGTCCGCAGACAGATACATATTACCTGTTTGTAAGCTGATGTTTGAGTATCTGCATCAACACCCAAATGTTAAGTGCAACTCTTGGTATTATGTATTAATTTGTTTAACATATTATTTCATGGGCATGGTTTAGGCTGTTGTTTTATCTGCAGTTTTTGGTTTAAATGAAATACATGACTGATGCATCCAATTGACTTAACTATTTAGAGGGCTGTCTATGTTTACTGTGTGACCCACTTACTCCCACAGATAAAAGGCTTTTGAAATTTGTTTCAAGAATATGATTGACATGTATTAAACTGCTACTAGGATAAATGAAACGGGAGACCACCAAGATGATTGTTTTCTTGGTTGCCTTATAACTAAAATGATTTTAGTTTATTGCTTTTGTTATTTTAGGCTGGGATTAGCTTGTATATCTATACGAATCAATAAGGAAAGCACTGTACAGACTATAATGGAGGAAGTTCTACAGCAGCTGGGACAACAGGTAAAAGCTTTATATTAATTTATGAAATAGTAATCCTGCCCAAAAGAAAAGCATTTCAGGATGGGGAAAACTATGATTTGTAGTAAAATCTCTTTTTTTTTTTTTTTTTTTTTTGCATCCATTTACCTGAAACTCATAGTGAACTAGATTCCTTCTGGCTGAGTTGTTAAGCTCGCCAGTGTTGAACGTCCTGATACCTGCTATCCATAGGAAATCTCTACTAGTGTAGTTTTTAAGTGTAACTGTACACTGACATTGATTCCATTATTTACAGAGATTTCCTTTTTCTTAATGTTTGTGCAACTGTAAAGTTGATATGCAAGTCCCAGGAGGGTGTGAGATGTTTTCCCACTGGAGAAACGCATTTTTTTTCTTTCAGGTTAAGTTTCCAACCAGATGAAATTACTACTGGAACCCATTTTTCCATTTCCTGAACCCCACTTTTAATTTAATCAGGTCCTTATATAATAATTTTAATTGCAAAACATAGGGACTACTTCTACAAAGTATGTTTTAAGCATAATTTTATATTAACACCTTGCAACATTTTAGAGCAGTGATGGCTAACCTATGACACATGTGTGAAAGGTGACACACCACAATGTTTTGGGTGATACGCCAGTGTTCATCCACAACCGAGTTACCAAAGAAACTGCTTTTGCATTCGTTGCTTGTGTGAAGTGTATTGAATTAAAAAGGAGCCAGTTCAACAACACTGCTGCAGAGGTAAGGAAGTTATTAAAGTCAAAGACTGTTTCGAAATACTGTCTTGATAGAGTCTGCAAAGGGCAGTGCTCACACTGTTTTCTCTTCATGGTTACACTTCTGCAAAGGGCAAGAAGTCTATGTTTCTAAGCGTGTGCTGATGGTCTTCATGTTTCACTGTTGCAGTCATTACATTTGGGTTATCCCTGCCAGGGTAGCCCTCGGCCTGCCCGAATTCCAGAGGCTTAGTATTTTAGGCCTTGGCCGGCCCGAATACCAGAGGGTTAGTATTTCTGCGTCGGGTGCTGTCGCTTCAGGACTGACGTCAGGTCGTCAGTAGTATAAAGTAAGGCAGCTGATGCCATTACATCAGTCTTTCTTGCCGAGGAGCCCGAAGCAGAAGCAGTTTGCACCAGTGCTGGTCGGCCGCTACCTGAGTTTCGTCTTTCAACCTGAAGCTAAAGTCTTCTAAAGCTAAGTACTCCATTGGATCCTTTTTTCTTGCTCTAACTGATGTCAGAAAAAGTTAACAATTGTCTCACCTGTGGAAAGCAAGTACCACACCGAGACTTTCATTCTTACTGCATCACTTGCTTAGGCCCAGATCACAACGTCCTCGCTGTTGCTTGTAGCTAGATATTTTAGCTTACAGTCCTCGAGTTCCGATATGGCTTCTGTAAGCCATCCGACAGCAGATCTTCCGGAAAAGCGTAAGGATAAAGACAGAGACATACTGCACAGGTCCAAACCTACCGACGACGCTTCCGTTAAGCTAGTCATCAGTTCTCCGGTCCTCAGTGAGGTGCTTTTACAGCCCCTGATGCTCGCTTCTGTGGATTCACAGGCCACTACCGAAACCCTTTCAGTGTCCGGTATGCCGCAAAACTCTTCATCGACTAAGGATCCTCAGGTTGTCTCTACCTTGGATGGGTCCAGAGCCGCTGAGCAGGCACCAGCTTCCAAGGAAGTACTTTGCACTACCGATTCTTGACACAAGCCAACGACTTCTTTCACGTCTACCGTTCTTTTGAAAACTACCGACTTTCTAAGGCCCAGGGTACGAACCACACCCAAGAAACCAATGACCCAATCTCAGGCACCTGCTTCCTTGCCTCAGTTTCAAATGCTTAAAATGGCAGAAGACCTTATCATGCTGATCAGGGGAAGCCAAGCTACCCCTTCTAAAAGAAAAAGAGATCTGTCCCCAGTAGTTTTATCTGAACAGGAGTCTGATGACTCTGATGCATCTGAATCTGAAGACATGCAACCCCCCCTCTCTGCTTATGAGGATTCTTATGCAGAGGAATCCATTCCTTCAGCCTGTCCACTCGAGGACTTTTCCTTTGGGGAAACTCTTCATACCTTAAGGGAGGATTTCCAATGGGAATGTCAGGACTACCCTCAGTCTAAAAAGAGAATCAGAGAATTCTTAGATCTTCCACAGCACAGACCCCTGGCCATTCCCCCAGTCCTGCATGTTGTGGATGATGTTTTCCTGGAATCCAGTTTGACTCCTGACACCCTCCCTCCTGTTCCCACAAAACCTGACATCTGTTACAGAGTCCCTGACTCACACAAATTTCTTTTCAAAAATCCTACTGCTGACCCCTAGGTAATTTCTCAAGGGACTAAAGGAATTAAAGCAACCTCTGCTAAGAATCCCACCCCCCTCAGATAGGGATTCCCGAGCACTGGACAGATGGGGTAAAAAAGTATACACCTCTGCTACTATTGCTATCAGAGCACTGAATTGTCAGTTCCATATGCTAAAATTTCAGCAACATACCATGGAACTCCTCAAACAAAAGTGCCTTCCTTTCCTGCTTGTGCAGAATCTAAAGAGTTACAAGAGTTAATGCATTCTGCAAGTCAAGTAACTAAGCACACCTTACACTGTGGTTTTGATGCCCTAGAAGCTTCTTGCAGGGTAGCAGTCACCAGTTCTGTCCTTAGAAGGCATGCTTGCCTTAAGGAACAGCCCTTGCCACACCATGTCAAATCTAAATTATTGGATGCACCCTTGCACAAAGACAACTTATTTGGCACCAAGGCAGAGGAGGTCTTAAAAAGGATGGAAGAAAAAGCTAAATCTATGCAGACAGTTAAGGATTTCCTACAAATCCAGCCACCCAGGTTCAGCAGGCATTGCCCCTCCAAGCACTGGTCCTTTCCTGCCCCCACCAGGTCAGTTCGGCCCAGACCCCAGGGAAGCAGACCCCCCAGACAACAGCCACAGGGAATGCAGAGCTCAAAGCAGTGGAGTTCCTCCACTTCAAAACCAGGGAGTTCAAAGCCACCCCCTCATGGTAAGAACTCACAATGACTCTCCTCCCTCACCCCCTCCCTCTGCCCACCTGCACTTGCCCCTAGGAGGAAAACTCTCCTTTCACGCAAGCACCTGGGCCACCATTACCAACGACCTCTGGTCTACTCAACATAGTGTCCCAGGGATACAAATTTTCTTTCCACACTCTTCTAACCCCAAAAGGGTTCCCAGATCTACTACCAAACCTGTGGGCAGAGGCGAAAAAGCAAGTCCTTTCCCTGCTCTCTATTGCTTTTTCTTCTCAAAAAGCTCAGCACTTGTCTTAAAAGCATATCCCTTGTCTTATAAGCATTTTCTTTGCAGGTCAAGCACTCCTTTATTATACAAATCCCTCACTTGCAAACCCCCCCAGGAGTGCCCACTTCCCTGCTAAGCCCTCTACTTTTCTGTCTCATACCAACTCATAATTCTTTCTAGCATGTTGAAGGGTCAGATGCTGGTGTCCTCTCCTGCCCAGTTGGTGAATCTGGGAATTCTGAGGCAATGTTACAATTGCCTCATGTACACGGACAACCCTCTCCTCCTCCCACATAACACTAACACTTGAGAGATGCAGCTATTTAGCCAAACTGGAGGCTGAGCTCTCTCAACTCAGGACTGGCAAGACCAGGCAGGAGGAGAAGGCAACTACACACACCACAATACAAGTCTCACATAACTCAACCACACCACTGAATCAAACACATAAACACACTAAGACATACTCGAGGCTCTCAGTAAAATTTACCTAAACAGCAAAGGCCTCCAAAGCAGACACCCAAGCAACTGCAAACTCAAGACACCACACAAACAACACATAAAAAACAAAATCAGTGTGCAAAGCAGTCACTGCCCTTAAGGCCAAATACAACACCAAGCATACTTGTCATAGGTGACTCCATAGTCAGACACACTGACGTCCCACTCACCAGGCTGAACAAGGAGAAGGTCACGGTAAGCTGCCTATCGGGCACTGGAATCCGCCACATAACACAAGCACTCAGGTCACTCCACGGCAAGTACAAGTATGACACAGTCATTGTCCATGCTGGTGTGAACGACCTGAGACGATCCTCCCTGGACTACATGAAAAGAGACATAGAGGAGCTCTCTGATTATGTAGCCCAGGCAGGTATGACCCTGACCCTGAGCAGTATCCTTCCTTCACCACGAATGATGCCACAATATAGTGACAAGATGATCAGCTTTAACAATTGGCTTAATTTCTGGTGTCATTCAAAGGGGATCCAGTGTCTGTCTGCTTGGGATGACATGCTTGACAAGCCACGCTGCTTCAAGGGACGGCTTGCACCTGTCACCCTGGGATTCGGATATTGGCTAAGGCTCTTGCCACCCCATAGTGCCTTTTTAGGCAAGGCTAAAATTCTAAACCTACCACCCTAGAAAACAAAACGGAAGAAACTAAGGGTAATGCTGCTCAATGTCAGAAGTCTAAATCTCAAAATGCACGCACTCGAGGCCCTTCTCAGTATGGAGAACATCGATGTCTGTGCTGTGACTGAAACCTGGTTCAAGGCTCCTGAGAGCACACCGGCACTATCAGGTTTTACCTCATATCATGCGTTCCGGCCCCAAAACCCGGACCATACCACAAAAGGAGGGCGTGTATCCATATTCATCAAGGATACCCACACCTCCAGGTTGGTGGCTACGCACAAGCATCAGAAACCATCCAGGTGCAATTAACCATAGGCAAAACTGCTCTACAATTTGTAGCATGCTACAGGCCACCCTCTCAAACTCAGGAAGCCCACACAGCCTTCCTGAAGACACTGGAGGGTATAAATGTATCACCAAACACCATCATATTGGGTGACTTCAACTACCCGAATATAGACTGGGAACATTACTCAAGCCCCAACTTTCTAGCACAAAGGTTCCTGGAGTTCATAAATTCAAATGCCATGGAACAACTAGTCACTGTCCCCACAAGAGGAGAAAATATACTAGATCTCATCATCACAAACATGGGGACAAAATGCTCCACACCGGAAGTTTATCCCTCTTTGGTGAGATCAGATCATAAACTAATCTCACTAGAAATCCACATCCCGCCCCCACCCCAAACAAAAAAGACCACAGTGAAGAACTTCTCTAAAGCAAACTTCACACTACTCAAGACAGGTGTGGTATCCTTCAAGGCCCCCGAGCCAATGGAAACCACAACCCAAGCTGCGGAAGCCCTTACAAAAGCCTTCTATGAACACCTTCAGGACTGCATGGATCAGGCAATCCCAAATAAAACCAAGACTCTTTCCACCAAGGGCAAACGTCCAGTCTGGTGGACCCCAGCCATAAACAAACTTTACAATAAGAGGAGAAAGCTATTACATGATAGAGCAAAATCCCAAAAGGGAAGGCATCTTTGATCAGTACTAGCAAGAAACTACGATCCCTCATAAAATCATCAAAGGCCAACTTTGAGAAAAAAATTGCCATAGATTCAAAAGACAATCATAAGGCCTTCTTCAGCTATGTCAGAAACCTGGGTGGAAACTCCCAGATATGCTCAGAATTAGTCCAAAATGATACAAAAATCACTGAGCCCACAGACATTGCCAACATACTGGCAGACAGGTTCAGCGCAAACTTCACTCCCAAAAAGGAGAGATAACTATCCCAACAGAGTGTAGCCTCCCAGACATCTCAAATGCGCAGGTGAAAGCTGCTCTCTCTAAAGCTAAAAACACAGCATCAATGGGACCGGATGGTGTCCCCGGCTGTGTGCTACATGAACTGAATGAAGAACTAAACCCGCACATAAGGCAGCTGTTTAATCTTAGCCTTACCACAGGATATGTGCCCAAGGAGTAGCGTACAGCAACTGTGGTCCCACTCCACAAAGGTGGTGCCTCTATGGACCCTGGTAATTACCGCCCCATAAGCTTAACAAGCCTGGTCTGCAAAGCTATGGAGAGGATCATAATGGAACTCATAAACAAGGACATAGGGGACTTGCAGACCTTGGACCCAACACAGTTTGGCTTTGTCAAGGGCAGATCTTGCCTTTTGAACCTGGTCGACTTCTTCGAAACAGTTACCAAGGCCATTGATGAGGGAAAGGCAGTCCATACAGCCTACCTTGACCTTGCAAAAGCTTTCGACACAATACCCCACTCGGGTATCATAGAGAAACTTACCAGCTTAAATGTAAACCCATATGTCACAAGATGGGTTGCAAACTGGCTAAAGGACAGAACCCACAGGGTTAGAGTTGCTGGAGCCATGTCAGACTCCAAGCCGGTTACAAGTGGTGTCCCACAGGGCTCAGTCCTTGGCCCCCTATTGTTCGGCATCTACTTCTCAGAAGTACAGGCAAACATAGGAGGACTATGGCTGACAAAGTTTGCGGATGACTGCAAACTGGGTGCCATAGTGGATAGTACATCGGACACAGACATCCTTCAGAGGGGTCTCACGGAAACTGATAGCTGGTGCCAGAGCCATGGCCTGAAGTTAAACGCAAAAAAGTGTATAGTCATACCCTTCGGGAAAAACAAGGTAACCCCAAGCCACCATATAGGTGGCAACCCACTAAGCACAGAAGAGGTTATCAGGGACCTGGGTACCCAGGTTGACAGTGACCTCTCGTTTGACACTCACGTTGTTAAAGTGGTTCGAAAGACCTTCTACATTGCCCATCTGATCATGAAGGGATTCACATCCAGATCAAGTGAGGTCATTGTTCCCCTGTACTCTTCACTTATCAGACCAATGATCGAGTACAATGCCCCATTCGGGATGTATCTCACCCGACACCTGCAGCAATTGGAGAGACCCCAAAAGTTTCTCACCAAAAGGATAAAGGGACTCCAAAACCTGTCATATACTGCCAGACTGAAGAAACTCCAACTCTATTCAGTTGCATACCGTCTGCTCAGAGGTGACCTGTGCCTGACATACAAGGCCATGACCAACCCGGAATTAATGGACATGCTCCACCTCAAAAAATCCAAATCCACCAGAACCACGAGAGCAAGTGACTTAAACCTTAGCACGGATATAAATAGGACGTGCTGGAGGGATAGATTTATCACCCAGAGACTCCCCATGCTGTGGAATAAAATCCCGGTCCATGTGAGGCAGAGCACCTCGCTGGCTCTGTTCAAGAGAAATCTTGACCGGTGGATGGGAGATCGTAGGTTTACCCCAGGAATCATCTCTGTGTCACTGTTGGACAGAGGCACAACAAACTAATGGGCACATTATTTCTAACATAAGGGGTGGTGTAAGCCACATAACTTTGGGCTAGGCTTATAAATGCCTTAGGGCAGATAGCCTTGTATAAACCTATGAACCTATGAACCTATGAGGACAGTAGAACATGTTCCTGCAGAACAGATAGGCCAAGGTTTCTACTCCAGACTTTTTCTGGTACCCAGAAAAGAGGGCACCTGGTGCCCCATCCTCGATGTATCAATTCTAAACAAGTTACTGGTGATATCAAAATTCAAAATGCTCACCCTCCAGCAACTGCTACCCATGCTCTCCAAGAATGCTTGGCTAGCCACCCTAGACCTAAAAGAGGCCTACCTCCACATTGCTATCAGGGAATCATACAGGAAATATCTAAGTTTCAGGGCAGGATCTCCGCAATTTCAGTTCTCTGCACTTCCCTTTGGCTTATCTACTGCTCCCGGAGTTTTCACAAAATGTTTGGCTCCTGCCATTACCTTTTGCAGACAAAAGAATATCCAAATTTACCCCTACTTAGACGACTGCCTAATTCAGGCAAACAGTCAGGAAAAGCTATTCAAGCACCTGGCCTTTGTTAAGTTCCTACTGACCTCCCTAGGGTACACTATCACTGAAAAGAAATCCAAACTAGTACCCACCCAAAGGTTTATATTCCTGGGAGCAAGCCTGGACACAGCATCCAGATGGCATTCCTTACACCAGAAAAGCAAACTTACCTGACAGCCTACTTCTCAACTAGCCACCAACCCAAGTTATCTGCAAGGAAAATCCTGCAAGCTCTGGGGTTCATAGCATCTTACATTCTGCTCGTTCCATATTCCGGACTGCATATGAGGAAACTACAGTGGTACCTAAAAAGCCTTTGGTGTCAACACTGTCAAGACATGGAAGCTCTTAAACCAATGATACTTTGCCTAAGGAAAGATTTTCTTTGGTGGTTAGCAGCATGCTCCCACAAAAAGGGACTACCTTTCTTACCACCACCCTGCCATCCAGACCCTCACGACAGACGCATCAGACTATGCCTGGGGTGCACACCTGGACAGCAGGTGCATACAGGACCAATAGAGCCCACAGCAAATCCATCTGCACATCAACCAAAAAGAGATGTTAGCTGTCCAGCATGCATTGACAGCTATCAGGCCTCTTCTCTCCCCAGGGGCTCTCCTGATCAAAACAGACAACACCACTGTGATGTGGTATATCAACAAGCAGGGAAGGACTCACTCCTAACCTCTATGCAGGCTGGCCATGACCCTTTGGCACACAGCCTCTGCCATGCAACTCCACCTGTTAGCACAATTCCTGCCAGGCTCTTTTAACTCTCTGGCAGACCACGTAAGCAGAAATTGTCTGGACCAACACGAGTGGCAGCTAGACCAAAGAACCTTCACCCTAATAACTCAGAAATGGGGCACCCCAAAGGTCGACCACTTTGCCTCCCAGACCAACCATCAGCTCAGCAAGTTGTGCATCAGGGAGCATCACTGCATGGCTTGGAAAGTGGATGCCCTATCCTTCCTTTGGGTCAATCTCTTGGTCTATGCATTTCCCCTGCTACCTCTCATTACCAGGGTACTGCTCAAAATAAGTGAGGAAAAACCAAGGACAATTCTGATTGCTCCAGACTGGCCTTACCAGCACTAGTACCCACTGCTGTGCAGCCTGTCCCCACTTTCAGCATGGCATCTCCCTCAGACCCCAACCCTCCTGACCCAGAGGGAAGGTGAATTTATGTATCCCCAATTGCAGACCCTGAATTTGGCAGCCTGGCTTATTCCCTGATCTCTGATCAATCTGCCAACCTCAGTAAACAGGTTCTAGATGTTACACATGAGGCTAGAGGCCCAAGCACTTGAAAGTCTTATGCTGACAAATGGAAAAGGTTCTGCACCTGGATTCAGGCTAAGGGAGCCGATACGGCAGAGCGCTCCCTACCTCTCATCCTGGATTACCTAACTGACCTGCTACACAGTGGTCTCTCCTTTTCCTCTATTAAAATTCATGCCTCTGCTATCTCTGCTCATTTCCACACTGACCACTTCCTTTTCTCACACCCTCTGATTAAACAGTTCCTAAGAGGGGCTAGCAACTTGAGGCCACCTAGAAGAGCACCTACCCCAGCCTGGGACCTAAACTTTGTGTTGGAAAAGCTCACCCTGCCCCCCTTGGAACCAGCATCTTCAGCAGAGTTAAAGTTTCTCTCCTGGAAGACATCAAGTCCCTGAGCTACAAGCACTCATGGCTGTAGGGCCCTTCATCATCTTCCATGCTGACAGGGTGTCCCTCAGGACTAACCCATCCTTCATGCCCAAAATGGTGTCCAGTGTGACTCTCAACCAATTCATTCATTTGCCCACCTTTTTCCCTAACTCACAAAACAACGGGGAAAGTATCCTGCACTCTCTAGATGTGCACAGACAGCTCAGATTCTATCTAGACAAGACTAAATCATTCAGAAAGACTGATCAGTTACTGGTCAGATTTACTGCAGGGGCAGAGGGCAAAGCAATCTCCAAACAAACCATTTCCAAATGGATAGCACACTGCATCCATTTCTGTTACAGGCAACATGGAAAACCTCCCGCCAAAGGGGTCAGGACTCACTATAACAGAGCAGCCTCCACCTCTGCAGCTTTCCTCAGATGAGTCCCCACCAGGGACATCCTGGTGGCTGCCACCTGGACATCTTTTCACACTTTCACCAAGCATTACCACCTGCCTATCTTCTCCAAATCCAGGCAGGCTTTGCCACTGCAGTCTTGCAGGACATCCTAGCCAGCCCCTAGTCTCCTTGACTGCCTCCACCCTTTTCCTCAGCTTTGGGAATCAACACAAATGTGATGACTGCAACAGTGAAACATGAAGAACATAGTACAGTTGTGTACAGTTACTATAAATTTAGATGTTCGAGTATATTCACTGTTGCAGTCCTGGTTTCCCTCCCTCCATCCCCTTTCTCTCTCTCTCTCTCTCTCTCTCTCTCTCCTTACAAGGAACTTTTTGGTATTTACCTTCTACTGCACAACCCCCAAGGGGTTGGGAGGGTGGCCTAATGGTTGAGGTGTTTGCCTTACAAACACAAGGTGCAGGGTTTGAGTTTCACAAGGGATAACTGGCTAGGCTTAAAATGGCTTGCAAGGGCAGTTAGCCTAGTACTAATCTATGAACCTATGAACCTACTGGTGGGGTTCTTCTACCATATCCTGGCTCCCACTTGGGGGCTCCTGACAGAGCAAGAAAAACTGATGTAATGGCGTCGGCTGCCTTACTTTATACTACTGACGACCTAACGTCAGTCCTGAAGCAACAGCAACCAACACAGAAATACTAAGCCTCTGGTATTCGGGTTGGCCGAGGGCTACCCCGGCAGGGATAACTCAAATGTGATGACTGCAACAGTGAATACACTCGAACATCTACATTTATGGTAAGTGTACACAACTGTACTTTTTACATTCTTCAACTGTCCCTCTTAATCCCTCCTAAAACTGGCTACTTTTTACACTTAATGACTATAATTAGATTTACGGACTTATTTTACTTCAGAAAATGTATATTAATTCATGTTTATTTTTCTGTCAGTGTCTCAAATTAATAGTACTAGTTTAAAACTGTCCATTTCTCTTATTTCTAGAGTTGTCCCTGATTCTGTTGAGACTTGTCCCTGATGTATTGAGAGCTGTGCTGCTTTATGTTATTTATTTTTGTTATATGTTTTTGTTTGGGGGGGTTGACACACCAATAGAGTCAAATTAGGCACTTTCCAAATTTTTGACACGCCAAGCCCAAAAGTTTCGCCACCACTGCTTTAGAGTTCAGTGATCTTGCATAGACATGTTCATCCTGACTGATTTTTCTGACATTTAAAAGTTTCACTTTCACAAGGTGATGTCTGAATTATGTTGAGGCTTCTCTAACTTTGCAATTCATGGAAACTGTGAAAAGCTAATGTTACTGCCTATCATTTCAGTTCGTTTAACCTATGAAATGGTTAGTTTCTTGTTTGCATTTTTCATTAGTTTCTAGTTTGTCAGTCATTTGACATGTTTCCATTTTATTTCTGAAATGTTATTTTTTCATACAAGTAGACGTCTTAATTTTGCTGATGTTTATATTATTTGCAGTGTAGCAGCATTCTTATGTAAATCTTTAAGCAAAGTGATTTGCAGTAAATGCCCCAAAGATATCTTAAAGTAAGTATTTTGCTTTCAGATTTGCTGAATGTTGAGGAACATGAGAAGTAGGCATGGTTTTATAAGGCAATGAACATCTGACATTAGAAGCTGTCCATGGGGCTTATGATTTGGTTCTATCATCTCTATCAGTCACAGTTTGCCATTTTTCTTGTAAACTTAAAAGGGCGGGGCTGTTCGCAAATGCTGTAATATCACCTAGCCAGTGTGCTCTCTGGATGTATTCTGCTGCCATTACAGTTCAGATTTTGATCTATGTGGACTTTAGTAAAAAGTCCCTCCATCCATTATCTAGGTATAATTCTACAGCATGTCCTTGAAGTCATCAAAATTACAAGCCAATACCCACTCCAGTGTTGCCTTTACTGTTTTGAGAAGTACAGTGCAAAGCAGGTGTTCAGCTCTGCCACCCACAAATATCAGAAGGAGAAGATACTAGCTTACCTCACAAGCAGGAAGATGGTAGCAGCTGAATATTTCTTGAGAAGAGATTCATATGAGGATCCCACCTGTAGCCACAGATCTCATTCAGAACTCCATCACAAAGACCAAAGAGCAGAGGACTTATCCTCCTGGGGTGAAAATAAAATGGTCTGACCCTTCAGCAGAACTCATCTCCTCCAATAAACAATGAGTCAGGCCTACTCCTCTTCTTTACCTCAACAGATTTCATGAGACCTGGGGAAGGCACACTCTTGATTGAACATTAGGAATGCATACCAGGGTGTAGGTGCCTCCAGTCCATGGTTCTTAGGTGAGATCTTGAGGTCTTCTGGCCTGATCTGAAGTTGTCATACCTGCAGTCACTTGGCTATAGGTCAGTGTACTCAGCCTAAATTTTCTAGACTTCTCTTAGGACTTGGCAGCATGAGATGGCCCATGTGTTGGAGAGGCTGCTTACTCTTCCTGTAATAGAACTCATGGCTGAAGGCCTAGAAATCAAATATATGATGTCTGGTGGGAGTCTGAGTCTTTGAACATGTACACTACTTGAGCTAATGAGGGTAGTGGATGCCTTCTCATTCAGGATTCTGTGGAAGAAAAATGTATGGAACTGGAAACCACTATCACTGAGATGGACAAGGACAGTGAGTTATCCCCATTCTACAGCTCACCCTGTAGATGACTTTGTCTTTTAGAAACACCATAAAGCTTATGTCCTCCATGGACTGGCTCCTGGACCCACTTCGTTCTAGCAAAAAACAGCTAAGTCGATATCTAAGGAAGGAGGAGGAGTCCTGGGTTATCCCACCCATGGAGTCTGAATCAAGGATACCATTAGGGTTACATAGAAGCAGTCAGATTTTACTCCTTCTGCCCCCCTCCCCAATAAAAAGCAGGACACTCTTTACAGGTCCCTTGTTGGTTGGAGTGAGTGTCATTTCTGGAATCCACAATTCAAGTAATTTTTACCTTGTCTGTACAACATGGGTGTCAATGACCTTAACTTCAGACAAAAGCTCTACAGCTTTGGACAATGTTTGGCAAGGGAATTTACCTTTTTAATGTACTGTAGCTCAGAGCCCTTGACACCATTATCAAATGACAACTTTCAAGCCTCCCTGGTGAGTCACACCTTTGGAAAAGCCTAGGGTCAAGGAGAACCTGGCCAGGGCTCTGTCTGCAGCTTCCACAGTGGAATACCATGTGGCCTGTTCTAATTTTGATTTTGCTGATACACTTGCAAGATCCACAGTCTCAGGAATATTCCACTACATTATGGCATGACTAAGATTTCCATCCTTCAAGGAACAGCTGAGAAACAATATTCTAGATACCCTGGTTAAGGAAGAACTGTTCCTTTTCCAGCCTTTATTCAGCTGGTGGATGGATTCTTTTCAGGAAGATGCAGATCTTTACACCTTTAGAGGAACCATACGATGATCTGCCCCACTAATATCCTCTTCCTGTTTCAGACCAAATCAACCTAAAAGCAAGATGCTGTGTTGCCTTCCAAAGAAGACTGTCAAAAATCACACGTTCCTGTCCTCTCAACTGCTGGATATGCCTCTGAAGAGGCTGACTGCACTGTGTCAACCTCAGCAGTCCAGACTCTTGTCTTGAGCTGCTCTTGGGGTGGTGTTTTTCTAAGCTTGTACTGGCTTGGAGAACCATCACTAAGAGGCATTTGGTTCTGGACAAGGTTATGATGGCCATGTCTTAGAAGTTGTGGAGGTATTAGTTTCTTCCCAATAAAAAGCTCTGCTAAGTGACCAAACTGTGTTTTCAGAACTCCTGGAACAGACTTAAATGTTTCATCTGAAAAAGCCATAGAGGCTGACCTGTGTTTGAAATGGGGATCATGGTTCTTCTTCTGATTCTTCTTTTTAACAGGGAGCACTCTGTAGATTGCTTCATCTAATCTTTGGTCTTAGTGATTTCAGTCAGTACGTCCAGTTCTTGGTGGTTACTCTCCAGGGGAATCACACCAGTTCTGCTGCATGTTGTCTGAGCAGTGTCACTGGACATAACAGATGCCCTTTGGTGCATCATGTTTTGGAGTTTTCATAGGAGATTTCTTTCTTTCTTTATTTTCATTTGCATTTGTTTACCGGGGTAGTCCACTGGGCCGTAGTGAGCCCATTTTCAGTGGAGTCCCGGGGAGAAAAGCTCCATGAGTGACAAGTACAGATACACAGTATGAATACAATGCAGTTAGTACACTTCAATAGAATATGCTGCAAAAGTAACATTGGCTATATTACAAGTATAGTAACAAATTGACAAGCAAAGCAGCAAATGTAAATAGATTGACATTTCATAGTTGTTTTTGAATGCAGGAACAGTAAGGCTAACAACTGATGTTCTTCGTGTTTCACTGTTGCAGTCATTACACTTGGGTTATCCTGCTGGCAGGCTACCCTCAGTCGGCCTGAGTTCCAAAGTCTAGGTTCAGCATCGGTTGCTGTCGCCGCTTCCCTGATGTCAGTGCGCCAGGGGTATAAAAGATGCAGCCGACACCATTTTCTTCAGTCTTTCTTGCCATGCGGTGCCCGAAGCAGAAGCAGTTCGCAAGTGCCGGTCGGCTGACTCCTGAGATTTTCGTGTTCGAATTTCAGATCCGAAGTCTTCATTAAAAGCTAAGTACCCCATTGGGGAAACCTTTTTTCTTGCTCCAAACTGATGTCAGAAAAAGTTAATAATTGTATTTCTTGTGGGAAGCAAATACCTCATAAGGACTTTCATTCTTACTGTATTCCTTGCCTAGGCCCTGTTCCTGACGTTGCTAGTTGTCGGTTTTGTGCTAGATTTAACCAATGCACTATTAAGTGTCGGTACAGTTTTGCATTTCACTATTTTGGCAGAAAATTTAATTACACGATGCCATCGGATAGCCATCCGACTACCGGAATTCACAAGAAATGCAAAGAAAAAGAAAACGACAGGCATCCGAGGTCCAAAATCGACGATGAGGCTTCCTCTAAGCCAGTCGCCGGTTCACCGGTTCTCAGTGAGGCGCCTTCGCATGCCCCAGATGCCCGCTACTTTGGACCCACAGGCTGCTACAGACTCACACGTGGAGTCAGCTAGGCCACTGGAAGCTCAAGGTATTGGACCTTCGGAGACTATTCCCTCAGATGGGTCCCGAGCCGCTGAGCAGGCATCAGCTTCTGAGGGTGTTTTCAGACCTACACAATTATACATTAAAGCGACTCCAGCTTCAAAGGCAAAGACTAAAGCACCTTTAAAGACAAAGAAACAACTATAACAGCCTCATGGCCAGGCCTCCATGCCCAAAAAACAGATGCTCAAAATGGCCAAAGACTTAATTACTTTGATCAGGGGTTCCCATCCCCCTCCTGATAAAAGGTCTAGGCAAGAGACAGAATATGAATCTTCAGATCAGGTTTCCATTTCATCTGATTCCTCTTCTGATCAGGAATACTCTCTTCCTCCCTATGAGGATTCTGATGCTGAAAAATCTGTCCCTTCAGTTTCTCTTCCTGAGGATTACTCTTTGGGGAAACCTTGCATACCATGAGAATCTAAGAAAAGGCTCAGATACTTCCTTTTACTCCCACAACACAGGCCCCTAGCTATTCCACCTGTGTTAGACATTGTAGATGATGTATTTTCAGAGTCCAGTCTGACCCCTGACTCCTTACCTCCAGCTCCTGTTAAGCCGGACAGGTACTACAGGGTTTTTGACTCTCATAAATTCCTTTACAAAAACCCAGCTGCTGACCCAGAAACTATCTCTCAGGGTCCCAAAGGGGTCAAGGCATCCACTGCAAAAAACCCTACCCCCTCAGACAGGGATTCCAGGGCATTGGACAGATGGGGGAAGAAGATTTGCACTTCTGCTACCTTGGCTATAAGGGCTTTAAATTGTCAGTTTCATATGCTCAAATATCAGCAGTATATTATGTCACTGCTTAAACAGAAAATGTTGATAAATTCTGAATGTGCAGAAAACAAAGAAATTCAGGATTTATTGCATGCAGCTGAGCAAGTTGGGAAAGCATACTTTGCAATGTGGTTTGATTCTTTGGAGGCCTCCTGCAGGGCCGCTGTTATGGGTTCTGTCATCAGGCGACATACTTGGTTAAAGGAACAAAATCTGCCTGACCATGTCAAAGCAAAACTATTAGATGCTCCATTACAGCATGATACCTTGTTTGGTGTTAAAGCAGAAGAGGTGTTAAAGAAAATGGAGGACAAAGCTAATTCTATGCAAACGTTAAGGATTTTTTACAGGTACAACCACCAAGATTTAGCAGACACTGGCCTACAAAGAATTGGTCCTTTCCAGTGACAGACCACAAAGGGGCAGATATAGATGCCCAAGAGGCAGATCCCAGCCCCAAGTTTCGTACAGATCTAAACAATGGGGTACTTTTACCTCCAAAAGTAGAGAAGACAAATCACAGCCATACAGGTAACAGTCCCAATGACGTCCCCCTGCCTGCACCAAGCACTTATCTTCTGGCAGCACCTTTAGGGGGAAAACTAGCACTTTTTTCTCAAAGTTGGCACATAATAACCCAGGACAAATGAGTCCTAGACATAGTGCCACAAGGCTACAAGTTTCACTTCCATACCCGGCCAAGGACAAACAGCTAGCCAGACATGCCAAAACATCAATGGGCAGAGGCACAAAAACAAGTCTTATCCCTTATGGACATGAGGGCCATTCAACAAGTGCCAGAGCAAGAGCGGGGACAAGGATTTTATTCAAGACTGTTCTTGGTACCAAGAAAGGACAAGACCTGGAGACCAATACTGGACCTATCTATTCTAAACACATATCTGGATATACCAAAATTCAAAATGTTGACTCTACAGCAGCTTCTGCCCATGCTGGGCAAGAAGGCTTGGCTTGTAACTTTAGACCTGAAATAGGCATACCTGCATGTCCCAATCAGACAAACATGCAGAAGATACCTCAGATTCAAAGCTAGCTCAATGCACTACCAATTCTCTGCACTGCCCTTTGACTTGTCTACTGCGCCCAGGGTCTTCACAAAGTGCCTGGCACCAGTAATTGCATTTTGCAGACAAAGAGGAATACAAATATATCCTTACTTGGACGACTGCCTCATTCAAGCAGGAAACAGGGACATTCTACTACAGCACCTGGCATTTGTAAAGAGATTTTTTAACAGGCCTAGGGTACACAGTCAACGAAAAGAAATCAAAACTAGTACCCTCTCAAAAGATAATATTCCTGGGTGCAAGCTTAAATACAACTGCCCAGATGGCTTATCTCACGCCAGACAAACAAAGGCAACTGACTACATATTTCAAACTGTTGGCAACAAAGGCCCAGTTATCTGCAAGAAAAATTCTGCAGGCTTTGGGCTTCATGGCATCCTGCATTCTACTAATTCCATATGCGAGACTGCATATGAGGAAACTTCTGTGGTACTTAAAAAGTGTTTGGGCTCAACTTTGCCACAGCCTGGAAACAATAATTACCCTCATTCCCAGCCTGCAGCAGGAGTTTCGATGGTGGGCGAAGGCTTGTCACCAGAACAAGGGACAGCCATTTACTTTACCCCCAGCCAGGCAGACATTAACAACGGATGCATCAGATTATGCCTGGGAGGCCCACATGGCAGGAAGATGTATTCAAGGCACATGGTCCACAAACCAAATGCATCTGCATATCAATCAAAAAGAGATGCTAGCTGTTCAGAATGCCCTGACAGCCTTCAAGGACCTACTTCATCTGGGACAACAACTGATAAAGACAGACAACACCACGGTCAAGTGGTATATAAACAACCAGGGAGGCACTCATTCTTATCCCCTTTGCAGACTAGTCATGACTTTGTGGGACACAGCATTGACTTACCAAGTACATCTGCAGGCACAATTCCTGCCAGGAAAGATAAATACTCTGGCAGACGAACTAATCAGAAATCTCATGGATCCCCATGAGTGGAAATTGGATCCACAAATCTTCAGCATGATAACAAGGAAATGAGGATGCCCGGATATAGATCTATTTGCCTCTCCTCACAACTACCAGCTAAAAAGATTCTGCACAAGGACTTATCACACACAAACATGGAAAGTGGATGCCCTATCTTTCAACTGGAAAAACTTAGCAGTATATGCCTTTCCTCCACTGCCTCTCCTCCCCAAGGTACTCCTAAAGGTCAGACAAGAGAAGCCAAAGTTGATACTGATTGCCCCAGACTGGCCACGCCAGTACTGGTATCCAATCCTAAGGAACTCAATGCCCGGCTTGGACCTTGCCTCAAATACCTCATCTACTATCCCAACAAAACAATCAGATCCTGCACAGCCAAGTCAAGACCTTAAATCTGGCAGCATGGCGGATAATGTAGTCATACAAAATGCACCTCTCACTAAAGCTGTGATGGATGTCATTTTGGAGGCCAGAAGGCCTAGTACCAGAAAATCTTACACCGGGAAATGGAAGAGATTCTGTGCCTGGAACCAGGCACAAGGAATTGACACAGCTGTACCAAATATTCCTCAGATTTTGCAATACTTAACTGAGATGCTGGACAAAGGCCTATCCTTTTCATCAATTAAGATTCATGCCTCTGCCATTTTGGCTCATTACAATACAGAGCCACCAATCTTTTCTCATCCTTTGTTAAGGCAGTACCTCAGAGGAGCCAAAAACTTAAGACCTCCAAGGAGATCACCAATACCTGCATGGGACCTCAATTATGTTTTGGAAAAACTCACCCTGCCTCCTTTTGAGCCAGCTGCTACAGCTGATATGAAATTTTTATCGTGGAAAACAGCTCTGCTCCTAGCAATAACCTCTGCAAGACGAGTCTCAGAGCTACAAGCACTCATGGCTGTGGAACCTTTTATCATTTTTTATCCAGACAGGGTTTCTCTGAGGACAAACCCCACATTTATGCCTAAAGTAGTGTCCAGTGTGGCCCTTAACCAAACTATTCATCTGCCTACTTTTTATCCAAACCCACAGAATAAGGGGGAGAGAATTCTGCATTCTTTGGACATACACAGACAGCTACTCTTCTACTTGAACAGAACCAAAGCTTTCAGAAAGACTGAGCAACTACTAGTGGCATCACAAGGAAAGGCTATCTCTAAGCAGACTATTTCAAAGTGGATAGGCCACTGCATTCGTTTCTGCTATTCACAACATGGCAAGTCAGTGCCCAAGGGCATTAGGCCGCATTCAACCAGAGCAGCAGCCACTTCAGCAGCCTTCCTCTGGGGAGTACCAACCAAAGACATTTTAGAGGCTGCTACCTGGAGTTCAGTGCACACCTTTACAAAGCACTATCACTTACCACTCTACTCTAAATCCAGGGCAGACTTTGCCACTGCAGTTTTGCAGGGCCACATAGCTGCTCCTAATGCTATTTAGCTCCAGCCTCCCAACCATAGCTTTGGGATTCAACCCAAGTGTAATGACTGCAACAGTGAAACATGAAGAACATAGTACAGTTGTGTACACTTACCATAAATGTAGATGTTCGAGTGTATTCACTGTTGCAGTCCAGGTTACCCACCCACCATCCCCCCTTATCTTTGCTGGAACTTATCTGCACTTCTCTAATCTATACAACCTATGTGGTGTATTTGCTTGTAGATGAAGGTATGTCATATATTTTGGTGCATGCTTGTTTTATTGCCATATTTGTAACCTACCCTTTTGGGGGCACCTGACATCTGGGGCAAGAAAAACTGAAGAAAATGACATTGGCGGCATCTTTTATACCCCTGGTGCACTGTCGTCAGGGAAGAGGCAACAGCAACCGACGCCGGACCTAGACTTTGGAACTCAGGCCGACTGAGGGTAGCCTGCCAGCAGGATAACCCAAGTGTAATGACTGCAACAGTGAATACACTCGAACATCTGCATTTATGGTAAGTGTACGCAACTGTACTTTATTAACACACCATAAAAGTTAGAAATCAGTGTTAGCATTCAGTGGTGGTTGTTAGGTTTTAAGAGGGGACGAGTTGCAGTGCAATTCCAGATCAAAGATAGGTAGTGTCTTAGAGAGATTTAGAAAATGGCCAGCTTTTGAGTACTCTTGATAGTTAGTGGTAGGGCATTCCATGTTTTGGCAACTGAACAAGAGAATAGAAGCTGGCTGGCTGACATGTTTGTTTTTTGTACTATTAAAGGTGCAGTACAGATTTTTTTCTTCCAGTGTGCAGTACAGATTATTGTTATTTGGGCTTTCCTCAGCACCCACAGTGTTTGCCAAGTTATTGGCTGTACTGGTTAAAGCTTTGCAGCAGAAGGATCTCCATTTTTTTCCTTGCTTGGATAAATGGCTGATTTTAGCCCCAGTGAGAGACTCCTCTGGTGGCATTTCTGCATTGGGCACTTCTGTTATTGTAGACACTGGGGATGATCATAAGGTCAGAAAAGTCCTCTGTGATCCCATCTCAGACAATGACCTATACAGGTGAGAGCTGAACATTGTATATTGCTGAACATTCTAGACTACAGCAGGGATCCCGAAAGTCCTGTCTTTGGTATTTATAGAGAAGTTGCAGTGCAGGTTCCAGGCTTGGACTGTAGTGCTTAGCTTGTTTTTTTTCCGTGCTGTTCACGGTGCCATTTGTGCTCCTTTGGACATTACCACTGCAAATGTAATTTGTTGTAGTGGTAGCAGACGTTTACCAGGTCTTCTGCTGCTGTGAGTTCCTTGTTTCTAGGATCTGAAGAGCTACATAACTTCACCACATGCTTCTCAACCTCTCAGTACAAGAATTCTGGAAAAAGCCAAAAGTGATTGGGGGGCAAAGACACAGAATCAGGGGCAGCTTTTAAATAATGCTCTTAGAAAGTTACTAGAGTAAAGGTTTTACATTAGCATGCATTTTATGAAGGATTTGACTCTGAAATTCAAATATCATTATTCATGGACTTTGATCTTGAATGATTTGTCAGAAAACCACACAGTTTAAAAGGACCAGATTACAATTATGAGGCCAAATCTGGACATTCTATGAAATTTCAGATAGTTGAGGGGTATGCTTCACCACCATGTTGTTGGGCCTCCCACCTATTGCAGGCCTGCTGCAGGTCCTGATGATGATGCTTTACTCCTGGAATGGGGAACTTGTCCTGATTCCCACATGGTTCAAGGCTTGTGGCACCTGTCTTCTGGAGTGGGTCTCTACACACATCACTTGGAGCCTCCACAATGTTTCTGGCTCAGAAGGTCTTGTAGGCAAGGTTGTGTTTGAGGCCACTTCTCATTTAGTTAGACAGCCAATCCATTTTGAGATATTTAAACAAACAAAGGGGGAATACAGTCATGCACTGCATGCGCAAAGAGGCAGAATATATCTAACATTGGTACATAGAAGGGATCCATCTTGTCTTGGTGTTGCAAATGCAAAGGCCATCTCTGGTTTGGATCTTCTGAAACTGGCATATTTTGGAAATTGTCACATTTGATAGTCAGGAGACTAGGTTTCTCACACTTTTCTGTTCGATGCAGCATGGCCAGAGGGCAGATGTTGATGGTCATACACTCCATTTCTGGGAGAAGGAGATTGCTTTAAACCTTCTTGTTACTCCAGCTGATCCAGTGCGTCACCAGTAAATCTAAAGAAGAAAAACAACAGTAATTTTTCATTGGTGTGTGCTAACCCAAAAGGGTGCAGTTTCAGGTTTGCAAGTCCCTTGGTAGAACATGAAAGTATGCTTGTCCTGGATGAGGATACCCCCACGGTTGGAGCAATATCCATTTCTCTCTCTTGGGACCTGGCGTCTAATGTATACTCCCATGTCTTGCAAAGACAGTCTTCTGGCTTTGTAAGTGTCAAGAAGACTTCCAGTCAGTAGGCCTGTGCCTCCAAGAGGACTCTTCTGTATTTGGAAGGAACAGCACCGGATACCATCTCAGTCAGTCAGGCTGCAGGTCACCATGACCTGTCTGAGATCCTTGTGTGATTTGGACCTCAGTTATTTTCTTTTCAAAGTTTGTGTACCATATGTTTCTGTCCATCTTGAATTTGTGGATATAGCAAGACTTTGTTCCAGCGCTAGCTGATTAAGTATTTCATGAAGGGTTTTTTTGTGGCATTTGAAATTCATGATTAACAAAATTATCTGTCAAGCAAGTATTATTTTGTCAGCCATGATTCCAGGAGTCAAGTTACCTTTGGTTACTCTGCTTCTGGATTCAGCCTTCTGAAACTCAGAGCCCTGTGTAGTCCTGTGGATCCTTCCACTGTGCTGGGTTTACATTTTGGCATTCAACCCACTCAGAAGACCCATCAAAGAAGGTCCCACAAGTTAGATTTAATGTCACATTACATCTTCTGTATGGCAGACGTTAACTG